>NW_011500680.1:0-50956 GCF_000495115.2 Populus euphratica | reverse complement strand
CTTCTCTTTCTTTATTACTACTACTACTACTACTACTACCACTACTACCACTACTACTACTACTACTACTATTACTATTACTATTACTATTACTATTCTTTTTATTGTTGTTATCGTTGTATTATTATTATCTATAATTTATATAATTAACCTCCTTGTTGTTCGACACTAGTCTTGTCGGATTATTTATTATTTCGATACTCTTGCACTTAGGAGAAGACATCAATTTTTTGTTCGTGTCATGTTTTTGGTGTCATTGCCGGGGAGGTAAATTTTTGTATAGATTATATTATTTGTTTTATTTTCTCTTTTCACTTTTCTTGTATCTAACTTTATTTTTTTTTCTTTTGTTAGAGGTTTCACTAATGGTATGTCAAACAAGTATAGTATAAACTCTTATTATTCAATTGGAAACCACACACAAAGGATGTTCTAATCATATTATAAATTATTAACATGATCACATTAGTCATCTTATTCGATTAATGTAAATACTTGTAAATCTCGTCAAGCATTCATGATTATAACTTATGTTAACAACAAATCAAGTCACATGAATCCCACAAGAACAAGTGCACTATCATACATAGTTTTCCCTCTTGATGCATCTCATTTTAATTTTAAGCCAAACATTATTCAACTTTTACCTTCTTTTCATGGCTTAAATTTAAAAAATCCATACTTGTATTTAAGGGAATTTGAGGAGGTCTGCAACACGTATAATGACTCAAATTGTGGCATGAATACCATCAAATTAAAGCTTTTTCTTTTTTCATTAAAAGATAAAGCTATAATTAAACATAAAGGATCAAAGCATCTTTGATCAAGTTAAACTAGTAAAGATATCAAAGCATCTTAGTAAGTATACCATGCATATATGCAATTATAGGATAACTGATTAAGCATAAAGGATCCTAGCATATATACTATTATATAAGAAATTAAAAAATATTTAAAAAAACTAGTGTAAAAGCAAGATGCTTACTTGTTGAAGACTTTAAAACCAGAAACAAATAGTAGTTTATTGTTGTCATCAATTGATTCTTTGTTCTTCAAATTTATTACTTGTCACTTGGTGCAAACAAATTTATGTAATGCATCTTCTAGGATTCTATTAACTATACTTATAAAGTATGCATTTGCTTTAAAAGTCAGCTAACCAAATTGAAATTGAACTGAAAAGCTCTTTATAAGAACAAAAACTTAAACTCTAAAATGGAGGGGGGAAAAAGGACAAGATAGTAGAGATGAAGGCTAGAGATGTGCAGTAAAGGCGTACAAAACATCTCTCTATACTTTTCTATTTATACTAATGTAACCAGATTGGTAAAGATTACTAGAATTAATTCATGTTGTTTTACTGTAATTACCCACTATAAAAAGAATAAAAACTTGACAGTTTTTAGCTCTAAAATCTTACATTTTTTCTTTAAAAAACATGTTTAGAAAGATGAAGAAAATTAAGTATTTAGACCTTTTTTCATGGACTGGATATACATAAATGAGTTGGCAAAAAATAATAGCTAAAAAGTTACTTTATAACATACCCAAATCTGAATTTCAAAATAGGTTAGTCAAAAACAAATCTAGGTCTTAGGACTCATTCCTATGCCCATGTTTATGCTTGAACCCAAGCCCAGTATGAGGGTGTGGCTTAAACCCATACTACTTTACCACGAGTAATATATGAATCTTTAATTTTTTAATATATAAACTATAAAAACACCTCATTTTCTTTTTAGGTGGGATAGAAGGTATTTAGTTTCACAAAATTATGTCAACCTAAGTTTTTTAAAGATTAATTTTTTATTTATTTATAATTTATTTTAATTATGTTAATATTTCATATTAATGAGATTTTATTTATTAGAGAATAATTTCTAATAAAATTTTAATGCTAAAATTAGTGAATTTCACTTTAAATTTTACCTCAAATCTCATTAACCATGTTTTATAAAAACAAATTTCAACAATGATCCCTTGAAGTTTCGATAGGTGTGTGTCTTTTTGTCAAATTCAGTTCCAATTTGTCCTCTCATATCGTGGAACAATCCTCTCAGTGATTCTTTTATAAATAAGCCGAGAAAATTCAAGAATTGGTAGGGTTTTGAGGGATATTAATAATTTTGTTTTTGTATTTTTCCATAACCAATCTCTATAAAAAAAATCTAATAAAATAAAAGTATTAAAAATAATATAAATTATATTTTAGAATTTTATCTACCACTATAATTTTTTGAGTTAAATATTTCTTTCATATAATATTAAATCTGTTTAGATTAACAAGAAAAGTGTTGATTTACCATGGAAATTGCAGTATGATTTTAACGCCATTATACTTTGGTTAGGAATTTAAAATCTGTTTGTTATAAAAGAAAATTTTTAAATAAGGGCAGGAGATAACCATTCAGGTAACCTCTATAGACATGATGAATTTCTATCGTGCATGGTTGTAAAGTTTTTTGTTGTTCCCATTCTTTAGCACTTTCTTGATGGATATTGATTATATTATCGGTATTCATAAAAATATATTTAAAGAGTTTCTTCACTTTTCTTTTCTTAATTATAGGTATAATCAATTGTTTTTTTAAGTTCATAAGTTCATACTTTATATATATAACTATATATATAGTTATTTTAGATATAATCATGGATTACCTTTAGTTCTAAAGTGTTTGATTTGTTGTTCTTGTCTTCTCACAAACACCAACTAAAGAGAGCCTGCAACACCAGCCATTAAGCCACGGCTGCAGGTAAATTTTATGATAATATATAGCAACCCAAAAAAAGAAAAAAAAAATTCTTATGGTTGCTCTAGTTTGCTTGATTAATTTCAGAAGGGAGGTATGGATGTTACCTTCACCATTCCTGACTTTTTGGTATCATTTATATTTAAATAAGACTGGTCAACTTTTCCACCTAATAATGAAGAATCTGCTTAGTATTTAATTTATTTTTCATATTCCATTTGATTGTAGATTGCCACGTTTAGATGATCAAAGGCCATATAGAACTTTCATGCATGTTTGGACATTGAAATCTGCACTGTGGTATTCTTAATATATTGATTCCAGCAAAACTACCAATCATGGATTTTGATTCAACTTTTGAATTTGAAAGAAAGGCTTTTAACACAAAAATTACAGACAAAGAACACACAAGGTGATAGTATACAACACCCTTCTTGGCATTATTGTGTTCAAATTTAAACTTGCACCTCACGATCTTGATGTAGACATTATCCACTAGACATGGTTTGGTGTGGTATTTGGTGGTGTTGGCGCAGAGGCAATGCGCTTGCCGCGTTCGGACCGGCTATTCTCGGCAAACTTGAGGCTTTGCTGGTGCATTCCCTTTTGCTTCTCGTCCTCATCCCACTCTGATGCATAATAGGATTCTTCTGTTGACTTCACTGCGTCTTTAGAAGGCGGAAAGAACATGCCGCCCCATTGTGGGAAGTAAACCAACGTCACAGGGAGAGTGCAACCGCAAATCATGACACCCATCCAGGATAGACCTGCAGCTGTGGACAAACTTGAGCTCGAAAAGAATACTAGTTGTGTCAATCCGGACCCAAAATTTCCACCTGCACCAGTTAGGCCGGATATGATGCCCAATGATCGTCGAGAAATAAAGGGAATGATACCGAAAGTTGCTCCACAAGCAGCTTGAGCTCCAATAGAGAAGAGAATCATAGCGGTGACAGCAAGGGGAAGTGAATTAGCTCGACCGAGCCAAATACAGAAAACTCCTCCAAGTGTTTGTAAAATCCAGAGCACCCATAACCTGCCTCTCATCCCGAAGTACCTCGCTGCTACATCAGAAGAATATCCACCAAAGGGACGAGCTACAAGGTTAGCCATACCAAAGGTAGCAGCAATGACACCTGCTGTGTGAAGCTTTAGATCGAACCTATTAAACATGTCAACATAACTTTTGATTAGTCAACATATCACATGAGACGGCAGGGTGAAGATGCATACCATGATTGGTTCAAGAATCACCTGTCATAGAAGTACTCGGCGATAACATTGTCGGTGGATAATTCAACTCCCATGGAGTAGCCATATAGAAGGACAAAGATCCAGGTCCTATAGTTTGTAACAGCATACCAAAGTACCTGAACAAGAGATAAAACACATTGAATAATTAAGATTTAATGTTTGTTTTTTTACTTTGAGGTATGAGCTTTAATGGAGAGTGGGTATAGAACTTAAAGAAACTGACCTTGAAGAACTTATCTTTAGCAACATCACCCTTCTTCTTGAGGGCTCCGAGATTCCCATCAGGCAAGTCTTGGCCTAGAGTCAAGACCAAGATTCCCGTGATAACATGAAGCCATCCTGGGAAAAAAAATGCTATCCTCCAAGCACTGAATGAAGTTGAACCAGCTCGCTTAATGAGCTCGTAGACCAAGGGCATTACGAGCTGAGTTGCACCTCCTCCCATATTGCCCCAACCGGCTGCGGTTCCATTGACAAGTCCTATAATCTTGCTGTTAAACATTGTGCTCATCCAGTACTGGCATGACACAAACGTTGCAAGAGAGAATCCAATCATGAAACGGACTGCTAGGTATCCTCCAGCTGAGTTCACAAACGACATGCAAAACACAGTTGGGGCTGAGAGCATGATCAGAAACGCACACCCATATCGCGGCCCCAAGAGGTCACAAACTGCACCCATTACAAGCCTAGAGAAGATGCTTCCAGAGACAGAAGCAACCCCAGCATTACCAATGTCACTTTTGGTTAAATTGAGGTTGTCCCGAATGATAGGAACAAGGGGTGCTGCAGCAAAAGTGGAGACAAAACAAGTGAAGAAGGATATCCAAGAAAGGTGAAATGTTCTCATATGAGGGTTAGCAAAAGAGAAAATCTTGAACACTTTGGCCTTGTGCTCAGAATCAACTGGCAAGGCAAATTTTGCTGTTGTATCTGTCGGGACTATAGGAGAGGCAACCGAAAAGGCAAAGGTTTGTTCTCTGCCTGTCACTCCATGCATGGAACTACCCGGGGAACCTTCAATATCGCCCATTTTGTATTTTTCTGAATCTCTATCTGGAATATGAGAAAGGGAAGGGGAGACACAGAAGAAGTGATCAGATAGAACGCGACTTAAAGCTGATTTGTTGTTGTTTATGGGAGGACAAGTGTAGAGTATTTATACTGTGGCAAGGGTTAACATTTGGAGGTGTGTGCTTAAATTTGTACTTTAAGGATCTGTAAGGGCCAAATGAGATTCCATTGGTTGAGAAATATTAAAGAAACAGATTTGTATAGAATCCACTTCGCCACATCAGGTTCTCAACAGAAAAGGTCTCATGGAGTATCCCAAAGGATACATGGGCCCACTAGCTCTTAATTTGAAAACTCTTCAAGAGGTAAGTAATGATGTTCATACTCGCTCGACCTCCCTCCAAAAGTCAACTTCATTCCTTAATATGAATCCTAAAACACAGTTGAGTGAGAGACGGGAATCCTGAAGGCAACCATGTTTTATATATATATATATATATAAACTTTTTATATCTCATCCAGGTTTAGCAAGGTGAATAAACTTATAAATTAATTGATATATTTGATCACTCGTGTTTTGTTTAATAAATTTCTAAACTGGTTTGAAATAAATCCAACCTGTGCTAGGTTTTGGATTAGAAGATTACCGATTTAATTATTGAGTTGGTTAAATGACTATGATAAATGGATAAAGATTCAAATTATACTCCTTTTTTAACTTTAATTTCTTCGTTAACAATGACAGGCTCACCACTTAACTTCTGCTGATTAAAGTTTTTTTGTATACATTTTCACAATCTCCCCATTGAATAATAATAATAATAATAATTACTGTTATTATATAGACAAGGAAGTCTAGATCATCAGCCATATTTAGAATTTTATGCTGGATGCTTAATTATTATGAATATAATGCATGATAATGGGCTGATAGACATCTTGAACCAAGGTCATAATTAGCGTGTACGGCATCCATCTTGATTCAACAACGACCCCAACTGGCCTGTTAAAAGCCACCATTAACAGTTTGATTCCCAGGGACTAGCGTAAGCTTTCTTTGATTATGGGAGTGCTTACCTCATTGCATGTGGATATTATCGATTTAATTTCCTCTTAATTATTATGGTATCTTCATCTCTTTCAAATTTGCTACGTGACATCGATCCTTGATGGATCCATCTATTGACAATAACTTATTACTTAGAATTTGCGAAAATGTCAAAAAAATTTTGCATAAAACTGAACCTGGATGCTTTACTAGTGTTATTGCCAACACACTAACCGACCTGAGGGATTTATTTAATAGACTTTGACATTTCCCGTAAATTGCAAGTCAACCAAGCCCCATATAAAATTTAAAGTCCTCCTATCATCCTCTGCAATTCCAAATCAATTGTTGACACTAAGACCCTAGATGAATGCTTTAAAATGCACTTTATTTGGCTTGCCATGGCCTACAATCTCCTCCAACTGGCGCATGGTCAAAGGAAACATATTTTCTTATTCTAAAAGTGCAATTTTCTCCCTTCCTTGTAGTCCACTCGCCAGTTTCATGGAGATAGAAAGCATGTCATCCAAGCTTGCCTTGCCCTTTCAAAAGCTCTTAGAGTTTTTTTGGTATCTTATTTCAGGGTACTTGGGACAGGACAACTTTCTTTTATGGTTGGAATTCACTGGAAATGAAGGGGGAGTACCTTGAAAACCTGTTGTGTGCAATATTTTAAAGCTTGGAAATTATGAAACGATAGTCTTTGTTCACATGTTATAAGAGCTCTTGTATTTTTATGCATATGTATATAAGAGCTCCATTATAAGACCTTGTTTTGATTATCAAAATGCTCAGTTTGATTCCTATATATATATATATATATGGAGAGAGAGAAGTATGTGGGCATGCTTATTTGTCGGTACACGTTATTATGTGTAGGATGATAAGTGTGATTATTGATAAATATATCTGAGTAAATTCCACTTTCCATTAAAGCTGGCAGCTATGGAATCAAATTTATTAAACAAATTATTCTAGAAAAACCAATAAATATATTTTATTCGGTGCCGAAAAACCAAATTTATTATTATTTTTAATGTAGAAAGTCATTTTATGATAATTCTAGATTGCTTGAACACCAATTTTGTCATCAGATAGATCATCCATGTAAAATTGATATGTTAAAAGACTCCTTTTTAGTCTCTTTTCATCAATTTATTTTGAAAAAATCATTCCAAAGTTCCAAATAATTATAAATTAACATTAAACATCTAACTCAAATATGATATAATCCCTATAATAAACATAAAATTTATTTAACAATCAACCCAGAAAAAAAAAGGTTGAAATAATAGAAGAATGATTTTATGGATTATTAATTTTAAGTTATATAATCCATAAAATTATTGGTTATGAAAAAATCAAATTTATATTTTGACAAGGCAAATTATAAAAAAGAAGAAGAAGAAGAAGAAGAGAGAAAACCAAACCAAAGTCTTTTGGTTTAAACCCGAACAACACTAACCCTATTAGCCAGTTTTGCACTTTCAACTCAGTTAAAATGAACCAATAACAAATACATTCAATTTAAATTTGGTTTTTTTTTTATTGTACTAAATGCAAATCAAGAACTGCTAACAAATAAACGATACATTCAATTTAAATTTGGTTTTTTTTTAGCAAATCAAGAACTGCTAACAAATAAACATGTTTTAAAGGTACCTTGGATTTATTATTTTCTGGTCAGAAACTCAATTACTTTCATATCTAAATGTTTAGAGGTTAATATGCTAAATTTTAAGTTGTTTTTGTGTAGTATTTTAGGTTTTATTTTAATCACATATTTAATATGTGTTTAGTTAATTAATATTTATTATAATTTTACATGAATTTTACTGAAAACTTTCCTAAAACTTTGTTTATGAAGAAATTAAAAAAATAACATCAGTAGTTTAAGTTTTGTAACCACTCATAATGCATCCTACACGGTGATGAGAAGACATTATTGATACAAACCTAACTCCAAAACAGTAGAAACAATTTAGGAATGCTGATGATGCGATCACGTCTGATTATGGCCCTATCAATCCACCAAAGAAGAACTCATAATATAACTCAACCTAATCAAAAGAGAATAGTCTATGAATACAACGCAATGCATAGACCAAGACATATATCTATATTAATACATTGACTAATGCATTATTTCAATGAATATAGATATAATGCTACAACAAAGAAACTTAACCTGAATATAATCATGTGGTTTTTCCATCTTTCAACTCCATATTTCATTTGCGATACCTGACTGGTAGCTGAAGGAGCAACACTTGGCAACTAGATAACCTTCAAGAAATACAATGAAGCTGTCTGACTCAATTTATGACTTAATTGACACATGCAATGGATTTTGTAGTTTTGCTTGTTGATATTCACCAACAACAGTAACAAATTTTGAATGGAAGCGATGAGTGAACCTGAATGTGAATAATATAAATCATATATTAAGACTAGTTTTTGAGTTGAATTGATTCTTTAATATGATATTAGAATCTTAATAATTAAGCGGTTACGAGTTCGAATCTCATTAATCTTATTTATTTGATAAAAATTAAGTAAAAGGTAATGTGAATCTGTGCTAATTTCAAACCCAAAGAGCTTTCATTTGAGGGGAGCGTGTTAAAGAATAATATAAATCATATCTTAGGACCTAATTTAATATTTTAGTTTTAGGATTGAATTGATTCTTTTACAGAACATATGCCTCCTAGTTCTTGATGGAAAGATGGTTAAACCAAATTCTTATTTAAAACTTTATTTATTTAGTCAAAATCCTAATTTTTTTATTTATAAATTCTTTTTTTTTTTACAAACCATATATTTTATTACCAACATTATTTTTGAATCATAAACACCTAAATTTTAACTTATTATTACCAAAAAAACACATTAAAAAAATATTTTAACAACTAATATAACCTTATTTTCAATCTCAAATCAACATTTAATTGGTCTAAAATTCAAAAATTAAAAAGAAATTATAGACCCTGATTTAAAGGAGAAAACCACTTTTATTTAAAGTATGTTTTGACATCAAAGAAAACTAAGCCTCTAGAATCTTATGCAAAAATTTCAATCCAATTCAGTGGTTGGGTCTAAATTTATTACCTTCAACATAAAAATATTCATTAGTGGAAAATCTGGTACATAATTGGCCAATGAGATTTGGCCTAGTCTTCTATTGTTTTTTTTTTTAAAGAGAATGATATGTCATTTGTTTGTTTAAAGTCCAACCATCGAAAAGGTGGCTAGAAAATCAAGTGATAAGTTTTTTATATCTAAAAACCTATTGTAACATATTTTTACTTGAAAAAACTAATAAACACTCTAGGAGTCTTAAAAACTTATTTTTCAATCTTAAAATACTTATCAATCAGTCAAAAACATAGAACCTAAATTATAGTTTTTTTTTCTTTAACCCCTATAAATGTTTTTTATAAGATTAAAGTTGAAAAACACTTCAATGAAAATTCTCATGTTAAAAGGACATAAATATTTATTTTTTTTATCACTAAAATATAATTAACCAACCACTTTCTCTCTTCTCTTTTATTTTCTAAAGACTTTCTTTTTTCTCTCTCAAAACTGGAAATAAAGTCTAGAAAATAAAGTTTAAGGCATAAGTGTAAAAGTGTAAAATTAAAAGGATAAAAAATGTCTAAATATAGACTATCAATTGGGATGAAAATAATGTTTTTATGCAAGAATGGAAAAAACATATTATTTTTTATTTTTATTTTGGTCACTCTTTATTTAATTGCTTTTTATATTTTAAATTGAAATTTTATTTCATTAATTAATTTTCCCCTAATTCAACTCTGAAATATTTTCAAATATCTTGAATTTCTAAGAATGTGCAAACAAAATAAAAGCCTCAAACAAAAATATCACCATCATCACATACACAATCAAATTAAAAATTTTAAAAAAAATTCAATGAAGAAAAGCAACATTGTTCAATCACATACACAATTAAATTATTTTTTAAAAAAAAATCAATGAAGAAAAGCAACATTGTTCAATCACACATAGTAACGAACAGTAAAATACCTTTCTCTTTTACATGTATTGTAGAATTTTTTATTTTGATAAATTCAATTGGTTTGATAAATCTAGTTTGGTTTTATACTAATGAACTCCATAATAACCAAAACCATATTTGAATAGAAATATTATTCAATTTCTAGTTTTTTATTTGGTACTAAAACACCAAATTTATTATTATTTATTAATATACAAAATCATGTTATAATTCTTGATTGTTTGAACACCAATCTTGTCATTAGATGATATCTTCCATGTAAAGTCGATACTCATTTTTAGTCTCTTATCATCAATTTATTTTGAAAAAACCCATTCCAAAATTCCAATCAATTATAAAATAATATTAAACATCCAAGTCAAATAATATAATTCATAAATCATAAACATACAGTTTATTTAACAATTAAGCCAAGGGAAAAAGGAACGAAGACAATAAAGGTTGAACTAATAAGAGGCCATAGTTTTATGGATGATTAATTTTACGTTATAAACAGACATCAAAAAACCAAATTTACAAACCAAGGACTTTCGGTTTAAACCCGAATAGAGCTCAACCCTTGCAGCCAGTTCTCCACCTCCATCCTGAATCTGCCATTCTCGTCATGGTCTAGCCACAAGGTGCCAGTTACCTCATGTCTCAACGTTCATACGTTGACGAGCTACTCAAGACAAGATTACGTAGTTTATATTTTATAACTAATCATAATGCATCCTACTCTATACTGAGAAGACATCGATCCCTACAAACCCAACTTCAAAACAGTAGAAACAATTTAGGAATGCAGATGATTATGGCCTTATCAATCCACCATAGAACTCTGCATAGTATAACTCAGCCTTATCAAAAGAGGACAAAGTATAGAGACAACGCATTGCATTGACCAAGACATGGATATGCTAATACGTTGACTAATGCATTTCATGTCATATGATATATAAACATTGCACGATTGCCTTCAGAGACAATGTGGAGATCAGGTACATTACGGACGGACTGCTAGATCAGATTCTCCAAGTATTCTTTCAAATTTTGGGCATGCTATCTCTATGGATGTAGATAATGCTATCAATTAAAGAAACTTATCATGAAGATAGTCATGTGGGGTTTTCAACTTTCAACTCCTTATTCTATTCATGACATACCTAACTGGTAGCTGAAGGAGCAGCACTTGGTAGCCAGATAAACTTCGAGAAATACAATAAAGCTAGACACCATGAGTACGAAACAGAGCCTTCCTATCAATATGGAGTATTTCAGAACAACAAGTGCACATGTCCATGGGATAAACCAAATTTTCAAGTTTCATAGTACAAACAAGCTCCACTCCACCATTTGAGTGTTGGCAGGAAGATGAATGGAAACTTTACAAGTCTAGCAATCTAACCTCATGGCAGAGGTGACAATTTAAGTGAAGAGAACTTCAGGGTCAATAGAACGAACCTAATTCCAACAGTTGCTGTGATGCGAGGCTATAAATATTTCTCGTTTTGGCTAATCTCATATTAGAGTCCATCGCAACCAATTCCATCACAACATGGGCAAAGAAAGAAAACCTAATGAAGGTTTATTATATACGCATACTAAGTGCTGGCACTACCCCTCCTTTGAACAGGTTTGTATAGCACAACAGTGACAAATTTTGAATGGAAGCGATGAGTGAACCCAAGTGCCACCACAGAACGTGGGGTCTCCTGGTTCTCAATGTAAAGATGGTTGAAAATCACATTCTGTGGCAGTGGAAGTGTTTCAGAAGAGTCTGCACTTGCAGGGTAGCTAAGCAACGAGTGTTGCAGGTGTGGAGGCACTAAAGGTGGGTCCCGTACCTCATCTTCATTCCCTGGGTATGCATTGTTGTAGCTTGAATCAGGTGATCTAGGAACTTCAAATCCCGCAACAGTTGCATCTTCCTGCACCATGATCAAATTATTAGATCCCAACATAATATCAAAAGCCCCAAAGTGGCAAGTTTTCTACTTACATTATCTTCACTGAATTGGTTGCTCATGTTGAAAATGACAACGCAGATGGTTAACAACACAAAGTCATCAAGTCTGCAATGCTCTAAAACCTGAAAACATAACAATCCCCACATAAGCATCTTAAAACTGTAATTGCAGCACCCAAATATTTAACTATTTCTCAAATTTATTTCAACGAAGCAAAACTTTATTTTATATTAACAATCTCAAATTTGTTAAGCACGAAATCATTGCCATTCTTTCTTAGCATTCATGCTTATGAAGTTCGATTGGGGATCTCAGTAATGACCTTTCAGCTAACTCCCAACCCATACACTTCAAAACTTTCCCACAAAGGAGAGGTTCTAAGCATTCCACGCACACCGAATCACATTCTTTAACACAGGTGCCAATACATACAGCTACAAAACCACCTCTATTTGCATTGCGCACCAAAAAATGACCCAAAAACAAAAACATAGCTTGACACAACACAAAACCCAATTTCTACGAAAGCACACGAATTCATCTTGTGAACCAAAACTATAGCCGACAATTCAATTAATAAAGAGTCTACCTAATAACCCTTGTGAATGGCTATAAATTTCGTTACCATAACCTTAATCATCCTGACCCATGTCATAAAGAAATGTTACTCTTTTCTTCACAAAAGTAACACAAAATAAACCAAAAACAAAATAACATGACATTAAGCAAATAAAGCATTGATTCCCTAAAAAACCATCAAAGAACTACAGTAAAAAGAAATCTCACACGGGCACAATCTTTCAGCTCAAAAAATCTTGACTTTGATCAAGAATCAGAATATCCAGCTATAATTCTATTCTGGGCAAAAAAAAAAAAAAACTCAAAAATTGAATAAGCAAAATTTGAAGCCAGAAAGAAAGAAGGAAATTTGTAGCCGAAAAGAAAGAAGAAGATGGCTGGCTACCTTGAAAAAGCTGTTGATGAGAATCAATCTCCGATCTGGAACTTAAAAGGGTAATAGAGGAAATAAAAAATATGAGTGAAACAAGCAGAAGTCGTAGTTTGAGAATATGAGCGGTCGCCGGAGTTGCCTTTAGCCTTTAATTTTGGAGCAACATGTTTAGAAAGTTGAACCCTAAGGTGGTTGAGGTGACACGGTAACGTTCCTGTTACTGCTGCTGCTTCAGCTTGCGTGTACGTGTAGGCAGACTGAAAAGGAAAAGACAGAATACCCCTAACTTGATATTACAATTTAAATTACAATTATTACAAATCACCATTTACAATTTAGATTTGGCCAGCGCTATATTTACGGGGCGGAGTAAAAATATTTTGAAAGAAAGTTTAATTTTGGGTTTTGTTTATAAAAGTCACTCGTGTTATAAATTTTAGAATTATTAAAAATTTATATAATTATTAATTTAAAGATTTTAAAAAAATAATTAATATATATATAAATTGAAATGATATTTATAATTAATAAAAAATATTTAAAAATATTTAAAATATGGAAAATACATTATATGCTTACAAAAAAATGTTTGGTGCGTCAATTTAAAATCTTTTAACTCAATTTTTTATTTAATTTAGATTTCAAAACAAATTATTTTGAATTTATCTTGATATTATTTAATATAAAAAAGTAAAAATAATTTTAATAATTAATAAAAATATGATTATTTTTAAAAAAATTAAAATGATATATTTTTAAAAAACATTAAGTCAGTATATATTAAATTGATTTACATCAAATTAAATTAATTTAACAAATTTACAATTCTAAGTGATGAACTACATCAAGTTTTAAATATTAAAAAAAAATCTATTTTGTACATTAAAATTAGTTTTAAATAGGTTCTTTATATATGAATCAGTATAGATGGATTCAATAACGGGTCATCCTTCCTTACTTTCTCTGTCTTTATATAAAAGGTTCCCTCTCTGTTCCTTGCGGGTCTAACTCCATTTCCTTTCACATTTTTTTGTAACTTTAATCCTTTGAAATTCGAATTTTCCTTGAGTTTTAATTTACATTTTCTGCCATTGACTCTTCCTTTCTAAACTTTTTTCTTTCGCCGAATCGCTAGTCTTCACAGTAGAAGCCATGGATGGAGTCATGTACGGTGCATAGGACAATTCATTGGAAAAAACAAAAAAAAAGGTAGAAGAAAAGCGAGAATCAAGAACACAGAGACATTCTTTATCATGAAAAACAAAATGAATGTAATCGTGGCTTTTTATACAGCAAAATGCAACTGTAGCAGCTTAATTAACATCGTCCTTAGACCTTCCTCGTTTAACATTTTTTTTTATTTATTTATATGGGTGTCCGGGTCAGCTTGTGCACATCACAGCTAATCCTCACGGCCTACTCAATACCCTACAAACCCAGTAGGCATGTAAGGCACCGTGGGGATGACAGACATGCACGCCAGGACTCGAATCCAGATACAGTAAAAGGAGACAAGCCCCTTCCACCACTAAACTCAATATTGGAATGCCTCGTTTAACATCCCTGGAAGGACAGGGAGCATACATACATGACACTTGTGAAGGCATATATTGTTGACTTGTCAAAGTTCAAACACTAGTGAGATTGCGACATTCATGAAGAATATCAATGAATGGTAGTGAAAAAATAACATCTTATAATATAGATTGCCTGTCAGTTACCGCGTGTCAATTTACAAACAATATAAATCGTTATGATAGGAGCAATTGAAAGTTAGAGCAGCAAATATTATGTAAAACTCAACTGCCATGGGTCTGCTTACAATAGTAATAATAATTTTTTATTTTATTTTTAAAATTAAATCTTTTTTAATAGTAATATTTTTTTAATTTATTAATAATAATATTAAATATGTTTGATTCAAGTTTTTATAGTTTTTAATTTTACCCTTCAAATAAAATATATGATTTTTTCAATAATAATAATATTTGTTTTTACAAATTTAATAATAATAATAATAACAATAATAATAAGACTCATATTCTTTGAGTTGGCGTCCTTACAAGACCCAAGTTACTCAGGTTTGTTGATACTAAACCTAACTTTTTTTGGTATAACATCGCTTGTCTGACTCAATTAATATGAGTCTGATACTTTTACCAGACCCATAATATTTCAGACTCCAGATGTTAGTGTCTGACAGTCATTCCTAATCCAAGCACCTAAAATATGATTCTTTTACCAGACTTGAGTGTTTAGGATCTGACATAGGATCTGATAGACATGCCTAACCCCAACATTCAGATTTGATAGTTATGTTTATTTTTTAAAAAAAGATAAAAAGAATCCTTAACTTAAAAATTAAAATTTTATACTATGAAAAGTAAAGGTAAATTAATATCTATATTGCACCCAAAAAACTTGAATAGAACATTTTATTCCTAATCATTCTTCTAATACTAAATATATCTCATGAAAAAAACAAGTCACCCTTAACTGTATATTTAACAAGTTTATTTGGCAAAAACAACTATACCATTATACTACATCAATTCATAATATTTTATGTTATAATGAATAATAAAATGATAAACAGTGAAATATTGATCTCCTTTATTATAATATATAATATTTGATAGAATTGCACATTTCTTGTAGCCCTGTTTGCGAGCTATTTTTATGCTCTTAATGGCATACATACCTCAGACATGAAGACAAGCAATAAATAAAGTAGCTAACCTAATTAATGAGACATTGCTAGAATTAAGTTTCAATTATTTACATGCACCTATAATATTTTTGAATGGAAAAAAAGAACATGTAAACAATAAAATTATAGAACTTATTTAGTGATGAAATTAACTAGATCATCACAATCTTTCCATTACAACATCATCAAACTATATATATAATAGTGTAGGACCAAATTTAATTTCTACGTGCATGACAGTTAGTGACATATCTGATAACGACTAAAACATTACACAATGTAACAATAAAAAAAAGAAATAATTTAATAAGAGAACTTTCTTCATCTAGATCAACATTAGAATGATGATACGAGAATAGTTGCTCTTTTATTTATTAGCATTTTTATTTCAAGTGTTAAGAAATAGATTTATTTTATTTTATTTATTAAAAATAGAATAATATTTTTAATTTAACCTATATATAATTTATTTGTTTTCAAATTAAAATAATAACTTGAGAATAAAGTGATCAATGAAACCCTAGCCTTATTATCTTATATGTTTGTATTTCTCTTTGTTTAATTTGGATTGTTTCACATGGTATCATAACATGATTTCATGATTTAATTATTTGGAGTGATATTTGTTCTATTTCTACAAATCTAGTATTTTTTTCTTTTTAGTTTCTGCAATTTGGTATTTGCATTTTATTTCTGCAAATCTAGTATTTTATCTTCACTTTAATCTTTGCAATTTGGTTTTGACATTATGTTTCCATAATTTTTTTTTTGAGTGATTATATAACTTCAAGATGGCTATTGAAAGATATGATGCACTTCAGTATATGAATGTAAGGTTGGATAAAAAGAACTATTCATATTGGAGTTATGTAATGAGAAATTTTCTAAAGGTTGAAATGATGTGGGGATATGCTAAGGGAACTTATGTGATACCTAGAAATACTGATCAGGGATATGTTGCTTTGATAGATATATGAGAAACAAACAATGTAAAGATTATTAATTAGATTAACAATTTTATTGAGCATTTCATAAGTACACTATTAGTTAAGTATAAGACAACAAAGAAGGTTTAAGATAATCTCTAAAGGTTAGTTATGCAATTAAATTTTGCAAAACAGTATCAATTAAAAAAATAAATTTGAGCTTTTCCCATAAGAATATAAGTATTCAGTAGTTTTATTCTACAATGACAGATCTTAGGGATCATTTGGTTATTACAGAATTCGTAAAATTAAAGGCATGTGGTGCCTATATTAATTGTAGAGAGTAGCAATAGTTGATATAGTTTATACTAGCACTTTGCAATGATTTTAAAGTACTTAAATGGTGAATTTTGTATTGTTCTCCAGTGTCTTTTATTAACTTTGTTGTCATTGAGTCATTAGCTGAACAAATATGTCTTCAATCTTGTTCTGAAAAGAAAAATTTTTCTGCTTTAAATTCTTTTATAATAGGTAATTAGTACTTAAAAGTGTATTTTTATCAAAGTTTTATATCATTATTTTACACTTGAAATATCAATAACTCCTTAACAAAAACATGTTTTATAATACAAGTCTGGTACCATAAAATACCTTAATTTATGGTAAATATTCATCCTAAATGCAAGCCTATCATATAATTAAAAGGATTGATTGATGAGTTGAAGTATTAAAATTGAAAGGACAAAGAAAGGGTTCGGTAATTGGGTCATATCTAGAGCTGTAGATCTCAGATTTAAGTCTACTTTATATGAATGAAAAGCTGAGACATAGGCCTAAAACTTTCATGGAAAGAAAAGACTCAATTTTGTTGTTTGGTAGTCCAAATCTGTCCTGTAGCCCAAACACTATTCAGTATTTAGTCCATATTTAGAGTTTTAGAAGTTTAAATGACCTTAATTTTTTTTTTTCTGAAAGGATGAGACAATTTTCTAGAACTTTCATGTGGAGGTCTGGTTCAAATTCTAACGTTATCAATAACGTTTTATTCATACAAGAATATAATGTTTATCACCAAGTCAAGAATTGGCCACCCACTCATCAATTTGTCATCTAATCAATAGTTCTCAATTTTGGCTTATAAAAGGAGGCATTTGCCATGCATTTAGGCATGTTAGTTTCTAAATAAAGATCATGCTCTTGCTTTCTGACACGACCAAAAGATTGATATCTTTTTCCAAGTGTAGGAGTGTCGAAGTAATAAATAACCCGGCAAGACTGGGGTCGAACCACAGAAAGGTTAATTGTATAAATTATAGATAGCAATAATATAACAATAATAAAAAAAGAAAAAGTTGATGAGAACTTTGAGATGAAAGATTAACGTAGGGATTAAACAATGATAACAATAAATATCAAGGTTAGAGGATCCACTAATGGTATATCAAACAAGTATAATATAAACTCTTATTATTCAATTGGAAACCACACATAAAGGAGGTTCCAATTAGATTATAAATTATTAACATGATTACATTAGTTATCTTATTCAATTAATGCTAATACTTGTAAATCTCATCAAACATTTATGATTATAATTTATGTTAACAACAAATCAAGTTCCTTTCATAGCTCAGATATTGGTTATACCATATAATATGGGCTATGAAAGTGCCAAGCATTTGATATACCAAGTGTTATAAAACATAAATCTAGATTAGTCATTTAATAAGCAAAGTATTAAAGAGTGAACAAGATAACAAATACAAAACATTAGTATCAAACATTAAAGTTCATGTTAAGTTTGCACTATACATATTCCTACACCATTAGTATAACCTTTTCACCTTAACATAATAAACTTAACTAGACATAATGAAAGAAAGAAAAATAAATAAACAAAATAAGATAAAAGTTAACTAAGCAAATGAAAGAAATTAAAAGGCATAAATAAGATATTAATGAAAATAAAACTTAAGCATTACATAAATACAAACAGAGAAAGTAAAAGCATGACCTTAATCTGGAAACTAAGATGTATAAATTCATAGAAAATGGCTCCTTTTATATGCCAAAATTGGGAAGTATTGATTTGATGACTAATTGATGAGTGGGTGACCAACTTTTGACTTGGTGACAATCCTTATATTCTCTTGTTTACCCAAAACGTCATTGATAACGTTATAATTGAACCACTTGAAACATGAAAATAGTAGAAAATTGTCTCAGATTTTCAGAAAAAAAAAAGGTCATTTAGACTTCTAGAACTCCAGATATGGGTTGAACAATGAATAGTGCGCGGGTTATAAGACATATTTGAATTTTTTTGTTGTTGCTACAAGTTGGACTTGAAAATGACCTTTTTAAATCTTGGGCTCCATATGAAAGTTGTAGGCCAATGTCTTACCTTTCCATCCATATAAAGTATACCTAAATTCGAGATCTACAACTCTAGATATGACCCAATTATCAAACAGTATTCCGGTTTGAATTGCACCAACATCTCTTTTCTAAGTTTGGCCATCTCTTTGTCCTTTCAATTTCAATTCTTAAATTCACAATCAATCCTTTCATTTATATGATAGGCTTGTATTTAAAATAAATATTTATCATAAATTAAATCAATTCTTTCATTTATGTGATATGCCTGCATTTAAAATGAACATTTACCACAAATTAAAGGTATCTTATATTATTAGATATGTTATTATAAAACATGCTTTAGTTAAGGACTTATTGATACTTCAAGTGCAAAATAATGATATAAAATCTTGATAAAAATGCACTTTTAAGTACTAATCACACCCTCCAACCAGCTTATTACTAGTCCCTACTAATCAAAACATTAAAATAGAAAAACAATTTGTAAATTCCACGAAGCAAGGTATTCATCATTCAACTTTCATTCATCTATCCAGATAAACAAACTCTCATTAAATGTATATATCTGCTCAATACCTTTTAAACATGATATTAATAAACCTTCCTTTTATGCTCAATATATCAACACATAGTTATGAGGCTTTACTTGAAAGAAAACAAAATTCTTGTTTTAATGTTTAAGGTTAACTTCCTTGGGTTGAGATTTTTTTCTACTTTTTTTTTGTTTTTTTAAATATATATATATGATTAGTACTTAAAAGTGCATTTTTATCATGGTTTTATATCATAATTTTGCACTAGAAGTATCAATAACTCCTTAACTAAAGTATGTTTTATAATAATATATCTAATAATATAAGATACCTTTAATTTGTGGTAAATGTTCATTTTAAATACAGGTCTATCACATAAATGAAAGGATTGATTGATGACTTTAAGAACTTAAATTGTAAAGGCAAAGAGATGACCAAAATTAGAAAAGAGATGTCGGTGCAATCCAAACCGGAACACTGTTCGGTAATTGGGTCATATTTGGAGCTATAGATCTCAGATTTAGGTCTACTTTATATGGATGGAAAGGTAAGACATAGGCCTACAACTTTCATAGATCTAAAAAGGCCATTTACAGGTCCAAATTGTAGCAATAACAAAGAAGCCCAAATCTATCCTCCAGCCCGAGCACTGTTCAGTATTTTGGCCATATCTGGAGTTCTAGAAGTCCAAATGAGCTGAATTGTTTACACAAGAAAGCTGAGACAATTTCCTACAACTTTCATGTTTTCAAGTGGCTCTAATTTTGACGTTATCAATGACGTTTTGGGTAGACAAGAGAAGATAAGGATTGTCACCAAGTCAAGAGTTGGCCACCCACTCATCAATTAGTCATCAAATCAATAGTTCCTAATTTTGGCCTATTAAAGGAGGCATTTGCTATGCATTTAAGCATCTTAGTTTCTAGATCAAGATCATACTCTTACTTTCTCTCTTTGTATTTTTTGTAATGTTTATGCTTTGCTTTCATTAATATCAAGTTTATGCCTTTCATTTACTTAGTTAACTTTTATCTTATTTATGTTCTTATTTTGTTTATTTATTTTTCTTTCTTTTATTATGTCTAGCTAAGTTTATTATGTCAAGGTGAAAAGGTTACACTAATGGTGTAAGAATAAGTATAGTGTAAACTTAATATGGACTTTAATGTTTGATACTAACATGTTTTGTATTTGTTATCTTGTTCACTCTTTAATACTTTGCTTGTTAAATGACTAATCTTGATTTATGTTGTATAACACTTGGTACAACAAATGCTTGGCACTTTCATAGCCCATATTGTATGGTATAACCGACACCTGAGCTATGAAAGGAGTTTGATTTGTTGTTAACATAAGTTGTAATCATGAATGCTTGACGAGATTTACAAGTATTAGCATTAATCGAATAAGATGACTAATGTAATCATGTTAACAATCTATAATCAGATTGGAACCTCCTTTGTGTGTGGTTTCCAATTGAATAATAAGAGTTTATACTATACTTGTTTGACATACCATTAGTGGATCCTCTAACCTTGACATTTGTTTTTATCATTGTTTAATCCTTACGTTAATCTTTCATCTCAAAATTCTCATCAACTTCTTCTTCTTTTTCTTTTTCTTTACTACTACTACTACTACTACTACTACTATTATTATTATTATTATTATTATTATTATTATTATTATTATTATTGCTACTATTATTATTATTGTTGTTATTGTTACTATTGTTGTTGTTTATAATTTGTACAATTAACCTCTCTGTTGTTCGACCCCGGTCTTGCCGGGATATTTATTACTTCGACACTCCTGCACTTGGGAGAAGACATCAATATTTTCATCGTGTCAAGTTTTTGGTGCCGTTGCTGTGGAGGTAAGTTCTTGTATAAATTATAGTATTTATTTTATTTTTCTTTTCACTTTTCTTGTATATAACTTTGTTTCTTTTCTCTTATTTCTTATGCTTTTGTTTTCTTCTTCCTTTTATTCTATTCTTACACGTGCATGAGAGTGTGGTCATGTACATCAAGTGGTAGACTTTGTAGGATATCCTCAACATTTTCAGAAAATATGGCCGAAGAAGATAATCAATTACTTCATAATGAGAATAATGAGAATAACCGTGCTAGAACACTTAGAGACCATATGAATCCCACAAGAACAAGTGCACCATCATGCATAGTTTTTCCTCCCGATGTATCTCATTTTAATTTTAAACCGGGCATTATTCAACTTTTATCTTCTTTTCATGGCTTAGATTTAGAAAATCCATACTTGCATTTAAAGGAATTTGAGGAGGTCTGCAACACATATAATAATTTAAATTGTAGCATGAACACCATCAGATTAAAGCTTTTTCCTTTTTCATTAAAAGATAAAGCTAAAACATGGCTACAAAATTTGAGACTGGATCCATTCGTGCTTGGGATGAAATGCAACAATAAATTTTAAAGAAGTTTTTCCCATCTCATATAATAAACTCTTTCAAAAGACAAATCACTACTTTCACTAAAAAACCAGGAGAAACATTTTACCAATGTTGGGATAGGTATCGAGACTTGCTTAGTACTTGCCCTCATCATGGTTTTGAAACATGGAGATTGGTTTCACATTTCTATGAAGGGTTAACACCTAGAGATAGGCAAATGGTTGAATTGATGTGCAATGGAACTTTTGAAGATAAAGATCCTGATGAAGTAATGAAGTACTTAGACTTGTTAGCTGAAAATGCTCAAAATTAGGACGCCGCGGGTACTTATGAGGCACCGATTAAAACTCAATCTCATACATCTAGTGGAGGTATGTACAACCTTAGGGAAGATCATGACCTCCAAGCCAAGTTTGCATCTTTAGCTAGAAAAGTCGAGGCACTAGAATTGAACAAAAGTGGTCAATTAAAATCTGTTGAAAACATTGTGTGTCAAATATGTGAGATAAATGAACACTCAACCAATGATTGTCCAACCTTGCCTTCTTTTAAGGACTGTCTCCATGAACAAGTCCATGCTTTAAACAGTTTTCAAAGGGTCAACCACAACCCATACTCACAAACATACAACCCTTGTTGGAGAAATCACCAAAATTTTAGTTGGAAGAGCGAGAACAACAATGCACAAACTTCACAACCACCATTTCAAGCACACCACAATTTCCAAAATTCTCATGGATATGCACCTCCTTATGCTCCACCTCCTAGAAGAAATCTTGAGGAAACATTGCATGCATTCATTGAAAAGCAAGAGACAATCAATACTCAACTTGCTCAAAACATGACATATTTTAAAGATACTCTTGCAAAATTGACATCTGCTCTCTTAAAGATACTCTTGCTAAATTAACATCTGCTCTCAGTTTCCAAGAGAAAGGTAAGTTTCCATCTCAACCACAACAAAATCCCAAGGGGCAATACAATGCAAATGCAAGTAGTTCCGAAAGTCAACACATGGATCAAGTCAAATCAGTCACTACTCTGCGCAGTGGTAAGGTTATTGAAAAACCCACTGTTGAACCTTATAAGAAAGATGATGAGTCAATCTCTGAGGGTAAGGAAGGGGTTGAATCTGAAAATTGCAAAGAAACGACTAATTCACTGCCAGCACTTCCATTTCCTCATGCCATGACCAAACAAAGGAAAGTCAATCACAACTCTGAAATTTTTGAAATTTTCAAACAGGTAAGAATCAATATACCTTTGCTGGATGCTATTAAACAAGTTCCTTCCTATGCTAAATTTTTTAAAGATCTATGCACTGTGAAGAGGAAATTGAATGTGAAAAAAAAAAGCCTTTTTAGCTGAACAAGTAAGTGTCATTCTTCAGAACAATAATGCATTGAAATATAAAGACCCTGGTTATCCTACAATTTCTTGCTTTATTGGAGAGCATAAAATTGAAAGAGCCTTACTTGATCTTGGTGCTAGTGTGAATTTACTTCCATATTCAGTTTTTCAGAGTCTCAATCTAGGTGAGTTAAAACCAACTTCTATATCTCTTTTACTTGCCGATAGATCTGTAAAAGTGCCTAGAGGAATAATTGAAGATGTGTTAGTACAAGTCGATAAATTCATTTATCCTATGGATTTTATTGTCTTGGACACAGAACCTGTTGAAGCATGTAATTCATTTCCTGTTATTTTAGGACGTCTGTTTCTTGCAACCTCTAATGCATTGATTAATTGTAGGAATGGACTGATGAAGCTATCATTTGGAAACATGACATTGGAGATGAATATTTTCAACATTTACAAGCAACCTAGAGATGATAATGATTTACAAGAAGTAGATCATATTGATGAATTAGTTTATGATCAATTTGAATCTACTTTAAGTAAAAATGAGTTAGATGAATCTAAAGATTTGCAAATTATTTATTCTAAGGTAGAAATCACGGATGAAACAAGCACCGAAAATGTTGATGCGAATCTTTTGTCAACAGTGACAATAGATTCGACATCTGACATCACACCAATCGATAATTACTTTTCTAATGAATCCTTACTTTCTTTTAGTCCAATGCCTTGGTATGATAAAAATATCAATTTTCTTGCTTTAGAAGATTTGCCAGCTGATTGGAGTACTCAAGACAAAGAAAAGTTTTTGAACGAAGTGAAGAATTTTTATTATGATGACCCTAACTTATTCAAATATTGTCCTGATCAAATATTTCAAAGATTCATTCCCGACAATGAGGTAAGTAGTGTCATCAAACTTTATCATTCTGAAGCATGTGGAAGTTATTTCTTGTCAAAAAAGACAGCTGCAAAAATCTTTCAAAATGGATTTTATTGGCCTACCATGTTCAAAACTTGTGAAAATTATCAAAAAGTTGATACTGGTCAAAAAGTTTTGTTTTATAATTCTCAACTCTATGCATTCCCTAGAGAGCTAAGACCAAGATGGAGCAATCCTTATGAGGCCTGTGATATTGAGAATTTAATGAATGACAATGTTTTTAAGGAAAATGGACATCGTTTGAAAGCTTACTTTGATAATTTTTCTAGTGAAAATGAATCAACTGGTTTGAATGATCTTGTAGATAAAGGTTGATTATTTTGTTTTTTTTTCTCACATTATTTTTAAGTTTTTTTTTGAGTGATTTTTGCTAGTTTCTCTCACCCCGGTCAAATGGCGGATAACAGTACTCCGTGACTTAAGTCGGTTCTTTCAGTTTCCCACAATAACTGATATCTATGTATATATTTATGCAATTCTTTGAATCTCTCTTCCAATTCTCATTTGAAAATGGACATTAATCTTAAAAAATTGAAAAAGTATTTTCCCGCTCTGCCTCAGAATGTGATTACAAAAATTTATCGTGCTAGATGTGCAAGATTGAGATTGTTAATGAATCAGGGAATTCCTGAAGATACTCGCTGGTTGATTGAAGCAAAGGTTCGATTATCAGGTGAGTCCTTCATTTCACACATGCCTGGAATAGGTAAAAGCACTTTTGCAAAGAAACGTTGTGCAAAACAACTAAAAGTCTGTCATCGATGTGCTAGATGGACTTGTAATACACAATGTCGTTCTTTAGGAATGATATCTATAAACCGTGAAGATAAAATACAATTCATTAAGGATGGCCTGAGTAAGAAGTCTTTAGATAATCTTCTATTGACTTTTAAGATGCATCCTAGTGGAGATGTGCATCATGCAATTCATGATTTATGGCCACTATTTCATAAAGAATATGATCGACTTAGTCTTGGGAAATGATCGACTTAGTCTTGGGTATTTCATAAAGAACATGATCGACTTAGTCTTGGGAATCTGACTAAAAAAGACCCTGTTTGCCAGTTTTTAAGAAAACTGGATGGGAAGCCTATCCCCAACCCATAGAGGGCGTTTAAGCCGTTCTTGGACGTAAAACCAAGGGAAGATGTGAGCCACAATCACAACTACCTGTACATACACATGCTTTTTCAAAAGTAAATAAATAAATAAATAGAGAGAGAGAGAGAGTGTGAGACTCTAGCTAGCCTACATATAGGTGGTATGATTGCCTTTCCAATTTCTCATTTCTACTCAACCCATACATTCAACAAATACATAAGAGTGTAGAAATGACAAGTTCCTCAAGTCATCATATAAGAAATATTTGTGTTTTCGGTGGATCTAATCCTAGGAAAGAAAAGGAGTTTTTAGAATCAGTAAATCATCTTGGTCAGGTGCTAGCTGAGAGAAAGATTCATTTAGTGTATGGGGGAGGCAGTTAGGGACTAGTAATAAGCTGGTTGGGGGGTGTGATTAGTACTTAAAAGTGCATTTTTATCATGGTTTTATATCATCATTTTGCACTTGAAGTATCAATAACTCCTTAACTAAAGCATGTTTTATAATAATATATCTAATAATATAAGATACCTTTAATTTATGGTAAATGTTCATTTTAAATGCAGGTCTATCACATAAATGAAAGGATTGATTGATGACTTGAAGAACTTAAATTGCAAGGATAAAGAGATGGTCAAACTTAGAGAAGAGATGTCGGTGCAATCCAAACCGGAACACTGTTCGGTAATTGGGTCATATCTGGAGCTACAGATCTCAGATTTAGGTCCAATTTATATGGATGGAAAGGTAAGACATAGGCCTACAACTTTCATATGGAGCCCAAGATCTAAAAAGGCCATTATCAAGTCCAAATTGTAGCAACAACAAAGAAGCCCGAATCTGTCTTCCAGCCCGAGCACTGTTCGGTATTTTGGCCATATCTAGAGTTCTAGAAGTCCAAATGAGCTGAATTGTTTACACAAGAAAGCTGAGACAATTGCCTACAACTTTCATGTTTACAACTAGCTCTAATTTTGACGTTATCAATGACGTTTTGGGCAGACAAGAGAAGATAAGGATTGTCACCAAGTCAAAAGTTGGCCACCCACTTATCAATTAGTCATCAAATCAATAGTTCCCAATTTTGGCCTATAAAAGGAGGCATTTGCCATGCATTTAGGCATCTTGGTTTCCAGATCAAGATCATGCTCTTCCTTTCTCTCTTTGTATTTTTTGTAATGTTTATGCTTTGCTTTCATTAATATTAAGTTTATGCCTTTCATTTCCTTTCCTTTACTTAGTTAACTTTTATGTTCTTATTTTGTTTATCTATTTTGCTTTCTTTCATTATGTCTAGCTAAGTTAGTTATGTCAAGGTGAAAAGGGTACACTAATGGTGTAAGAATAAGTATAATGTAAACTTACTACGGACTTTAATGTTTGATACTAACATGTTTTATATTTGTTATCTTGTTCACTCTTTAATACTTTGCTTGTTAAATGACTAATCTTGATTTATGTTGTATAACACTTGGTACAACAAATGCTTGGCACTTTCAGAGCTCATAATGTATGGTATAACCGACACCTGAGCTATGAAAGGAACTTGATTTGTTGTTAACATAAGTTATAATCATGAATGCTTGACGAGATTTACAAGTATTAACATTAATTGAATAAGATGACTAATGTAATCATGTTAACAATATATAATCTGATTGGAACCTCCTTTGTGTGTGGTTTCCAATTCAATAATAAAAGTTTATACTATACTTGTTTGATATACCATTAGTGGAACCTCTAACCTTGACATTTGTGATTATTATTGTTTAATCCTTACATTAATTTTCCATCTCCAAGTTCTCATCATCTTCTTCTTCTTCTCTTTCTTTATTATTATTATTATTATTACTACTACTATTACTATTACTACTACTACTACTACTACTACTACTACTACTACTACTACTACTATTATTATTATTATTATAGTTGTTGTTGTTATTGTTATTGTTGTTGTTGTTATTGTTGTTGTTGTTGTTATTATTGCTATTATTGTTGTTTATAATTGTTGTTTATAATTTATACAATTAACCTCCCTGTGGTTCGACCCCGGTCTTGCCGAGTTATTTATTACTTCGACACTCCTACACTTGGGAGAAGACATCAACCTTTTAGTCGTGTCAGCAGTCTTGGGTTAATGGGAGGTGTGTCACTAGCTATGTTTTTAGGAGGTAATCAAGTTTTGGGGGTCGTCCCCGAAGCTTTAGCACAAGGGGACATCATTGGAAAAACAATTGGAGAAGAACTTCAGGGCTCCACAATGTCAGCTCGAATGAATGCAATGTTTAACCATGCTGAGGCCTTCATTTCTTTACCAGGTGGTCTAGGCATATTGGAAGAGATCTTTCATATTTCCTCTTGGGCCCAACTGCACATTCAGCATAAACCCATAGGTTTGTTAAATGTTAATGGTTTTTATGATAAGTTGTTGTCTTTTCTTGATCATGCCGTGGAACAGGAATTTCTAACATCTTCTACACGACAAATCATAATTTCTGCTGCTACTACTGAACAATTGATTGACCAACTATAATCTTTCATTCCTGTAATTGATCCTTTCATGAGTCGCATAAATTGGTCAACTAAGGAAAGCCGTAAAAAGCTTAGATTTGATTTGAGCCTTCATTTGTGAATCTTTGTGTCTTTTGGTTTTATTATTGTGTTTTGTTGTTACTTATATTTGTTTCAGTGTGTTTTAGGTTTGTCAATATTTGTTATTTCAGGTGATATCTTCTATAGTCTATCTTTCTACCTTTAAACATTGAGGACAATGTCTCATTTTAGTTGGGGGGAGAGGGTAGTAACTAAAAAAAAAAAACTGTGTTTTCTATTTCATAAAGCATGTGCAAAATTGTTGTTACTATGATGGCAGAGTAAGGAGAACTTTTATGACTCTTGAGACGCATCTTAGTAACCATTCTTAACAAGGTCTATTATAATACTTCTTGAAATATTCAGATTTACAAACTCTCGCATTGTTATTACTTAATTCTGCTCATATACTTATTTAACATGTATTCTTAACCTTAATTTACACACACACACTTTAACATATGATTGTGGGTTGCATATTGGATTATTACATTATTTATGTTCTTTTGTTAAAGGTAACAACTAAGGAAAAGGGATTGTATATAATTAAAAAAAAAAGGAAAAAAAGAAAAAAATGATAATAATAAAAATGTAGATAAGTTTGATTTCGATGATAATAAAAATGTAGATAAGTTTGGTTTCGTAGCCTCCCTAACCTAAGCAATTAAGCCCGAAGGGGTGTTTTAACACCTAATACCCTAAAGTCAACTGACTTGGGAGCTATTAGCCCGACGCTTGTTACATGGGTTAAGGAGAAAAGCTTAAGGGAATCAAACATTGCACTATCTACATATCATTATCTGTGACCCGAATTACTAAGCTCGTAGGGGTGTCTTAACACCTAATGCCCTAAAACCAACTGGTTTGGGAGTCATTAGCTGAAAGCTCGTTACATGGGTTAAAGATGCATGGTGTTTTTAAATTATATGTATATATATTTAAAAAAAAAGAAGAAAAAAAAAGACAAAAATAATAATCCCAACCCAAGGAAGTTAACCTTAAACATTAGAACAAAAATTTTGTTTTCTTCCAAGAAAAGCCCTATAATTATGTGTTGATACATTGAGCACAAAAGAAAGGTTTATGAATATCTTGTCAAGAGGTATTGAGCAGGTATATAAATTTAATGAGAGTTTGTTTATCTGGATAGATTAATGAAAGTTGAATGATGAATACCTTACTTTGTGGAATTTGCAAATTGTTTTTCTATTTTAACGCTTTGATTACTAGGGACTAGTAATAAGCTGGTTGGGAGGTGTGATTAGTACTTAAAAGTGCATTTTTGTCATGGTTTTATATCATAATTTTGCACTTGAAATATCAATAACTCCTTAACTAAAGCATGTTTTATAATAATATATCTAATAATATAAGATACCTTTAATTTATGGTAAATGCTCATTTTAAATACAGGCCTATCACATAAATGAAAGGATTGATTGATGACTTTAAGAACTTAAATTGCAAGGATAAAGAGATGGCCAAACTTGGCAAAGAGATGACCAAAATTAGAAAAGAGATGTCGGTGCAATCCAAACCGGAACACTGTTCGGTAATTGGGTCATATTTGGAGCTATAGTGGGTCATATCTGGAGCTACAGATCTTAGATTTAGGTCTACTTTATATGGATGGAAAGGTAAGACATAGGCCTACAACTTTCATATGGAGCCAAGATCTAAAAAGGTCATTTACAGGTTTATAAAAGGAGGCATTTGTTATGCATTTAGGCATCTTGTTTCCAGATCAAAATCATGCTCTTACTTTCTCTCTTTGTATTTTTTGTAATGTTTATGCTTTGCTTTCATTAATATCAAGTTTATGCCTTTCATTTACTTAGTTAACTTTTATCTTATTTATGTTCTTATTTTGTTTATTTATTTTTCTTTCTTTTATTATGTCTAGCTAAGTTTATTATGTCAAGGTGAAAAGGTTACACTAATGGTGTAAGAATAAGTATAGTGTAAACTTAATATGAACTTTAATGTTTGATACTAACATGTTTTGTATGTGTTATCTTGTTCACTCTTTAATACTTTGCTTGTTAAATGACTAATCTTGATTTATATTGTATAACACTTGGTACAACAAATGCTTGGCACTTTCATAGCCCATAATGTATGGTATAACCGACACCTGAGCTATGAAAGGAACTTGATTTGTTGTTAACATAAATTATAATCATGAATGCTTGACGAGATTTACAAGTATTAGCATTAATTGAATAAGATGACTAATGTAATCATGTTAACAATATATAATCTGATTGGAACCTCCTTTGTGTGTGGTTTCCAATTGAATAATAAGAGTTTATACTATACTTGTTTGACATACCATTAGTGGAACCTCTAACCTTGACATTTGTTATTATCATTGTTTAATCGTTACATTAATATTCCATCTCAAAGTTCTCATCTTCTTCTTCTCCTTCTTTTTCTTTATTATTATTATTATTATTATTATTATTATTATTACTACTACTACTATTATTATTGTTGTTGTTATTGTTACTATTGTTATTGTTTATAATTGTTGTTTATAATTCGTACAATTAACCTCCTTGTTGTTCGACCCCGGTCTTACCGGGTTATTTATTACTTCGACACTCCTCCACTTGGGAGAAGACATCAATCTTTTCGTCGTGTCAATATACATGTAACTTAAAACACAATGCATCTTTAACCCATGTAACGAGTTTTCGGCTAATGACTCCTAAACTAGTTGGTATTAGGGCATTAGGTGTTGAGACACCCCTACGAGCTTAGTAACTCGGGTTGCCGATACTAATACGTAGATAGTGCAATGTTTAATTTCCTTAATCTTTTCTCCTCAACCCATATAACAAACGTTGGGCCAATAACTCCCAAGTCAGTTGACTTTAGGGTATTAGGTGTTAAAAGACCCCTTCAGGTTTAATTGCTTAAGTTAGGGAGGCTACAAAACCAAACTTATCTATATTTTTATTATCATAATTTTTTCTCTTTTTTTTTTTTTTTTTTTTTTTTTTTTTTCAAATTTTTTTCTTTTTTTTTTTTTTTTTTGTTTTTTCTTTTGCAAATTATATACTATCCCTTTTCCTTAGTTGTTATCTTTAACAAAAGAACATAAATAATGTAATAATCCAATGTGCAATCCATAATTATATGTTAAAGTGTGTGAAAAATAAAGGTTTAAGAATACATGTTAAATGAATATATGAGCAGAATTAAGTGATAATAATACGAGAGTTTGTAAACCTGAATATTTCAAGAAGTATTATAATAGACCCTGTTAAGAATGGTTACTAAGATGCGTATCAAAAGTCACTTTAACAAAAGAGCTCCTTTACTCTGTCATCCTAATAATAACAATTTTGCACATGCTTTATGAAATAGAAAACACAGTTAGTTTTTTTTCTTTTGTCACCACTATCCTCTTCCTCGAACCAAAACAAGACATTGTCCTTAATGTCCTAAAGTAGAAAGATAGAGTATAGAAGACATCACCTGAAATAACAAACATTGACAAACCTGAAAACACACTTAAACAAATATAAGAAACAACAAAACACAAAAATAAAAGCAAAAGACACAAAGATTCACAAATGAAGACTCAAATCTAATATAATCTTTTTACGGTTTTCCTTAGATGACTAATTTATAGGACTCATGGAGGGATTAATTACAAGAATGAAAGATTATAATTGGTCAATCAATTGTTCAGCAGTAGCAGTATAGATTATAATCTATCGTGTAGAAGATGTTAGAAATTCTTGTTCCACAACATGATTCAAGAAAAGATAACTTATCATAATAACCATTAATATTTAACAGACCTATGGGTTTATGGTGAATGTTCAATTTGGCTCAAAAGAAAATATGAAAGATCTCTTCTAATATGTCCAGACCATCTGGAAAGGCAATGAAGGCATCGACATGGTTAGACATTGTATTCATTCTAGTAGACATTGTAGAGACCTGTAGTTTCTCTCTAATTGTTTTTCCAGTGATGTTCCTGATTGTGCATCAAAAGTGTTATTAAGTCTCTTATTTTATATATGTATTTATTGTTTTTATTTTTATTTTTTTTTATAATAATTGATGTGCTTTTTAGTAATGAAGTTTTTTTTAATGTTTTGATAGGTTTTTGGAGCTTAAATGAATTAATTCAGAAAATTCAACATCGGAATTTAGAAATAAGAATTGAAAAGACATTTAGTTGAAGATTGAAGCAAATCTTAGTTTAATTAAGTGCTCCAAATTTGCCCCCAAAATCAATTCTATTCCAATTCTAGAAAGAATATCATATGATCTATTTCAAGCCCAAACTTGCCTTATGTTGTGTGCAAACTTTAACCATTAAACACTCAAGGTTTCAATGTAAATCTTAGCCCAAATAATAGGTACATTTGTATTCTTATTTGATGCTTAAATTCAGCCCCAAATCAACCTTCAAATTAGCCTAAGCATTATCCATGATCTTACATGTCCACACAATAAATAACAATTGATTTATTTTGGGTAATCCATTGATCCAAGAAGGCAAGCACATGGATGGAAAGCTGGAGGGGACATTGTTATATTATTTTGGGTCAAAAAGAAGAAAGAGACAACTTATAAATGCGGAAGAAAAACGTGTACCAAAGTGGTTGCAAAGGTGGCTTGATTTGATTTTTCAGAACACCTTTCAGTGTTTTACCCATAACTTTTGCCTCATGTGTCCAAATGAGCTATTCTTTAATGATCTGGAAAGGTAACAGAAGTTCATATAAATATGTCTCTAATAGACTTTTCCAGAAAAGGCTTCTAAGGGGGTTTAAATTGCTGTCCAAAGTTAGCATCAGATTTGTGTCCGAAGTTTTACTGAAATTATGTTGTGTTCTTCTTTATAGATTTCAGTTCTTTAGCTTGTAAAACTTATTATTTCGGTTTGATTCAAGTTATTTCATGTTTATTGAAGTGTTCTTATATATAATCATGGTTGGCTAATCTCTTTCTTGGATCCAAATCAAGGATGATGGTGGTTGAGGTGAGTTCTTTAAGATATGAATGAATCTTAATGTTTATCTTCTCATTTTCTTCATGAATGATTTATTATTGCAAAGAAATTTTAGAAACCATTTAGGTAATGTTATAATCTTGAATTTTTATGCACAAACTTTAGTTTTGGTATAGAGATTGCTTGATTCAATGTTTTGGTATAGAGATTGCTTGATTCGATGTCTTACTTAATATGAAAGTACTTGTTCATTCTTAAGCAATAATCAATCTTCATCCTTTTAAACTTCATTGTAATATCTTGCGATCTAATATCACTATCGTTGATATTAGGTTGAGTTATCTTATATATCTTGAAGGAATCACCAATACATCACCATTAAAATTGATTTGGACCAAGACTTACTTTTTCTTATCATTTAAAATCTATTTACACGTTTTCATCTTTGAAAATAAATCCATTAATTATTTTCAACCAAGTTATTATTAATTTAAATTCTCTTGAGTTTTTTTTGTTACCTAGCTTATTTTCTAGATCTAGCTTTTTGTGGATATGACCTCGATCTTACCGAGTTAATTGCTACATTGCACATTCGTGCACTTGCGAATTAAAACAAGCCGATCATAAAAAGCGGTCAAGTAATTTTGGCGTCGTTGTCGGGGAGCTAGCAAGCAAAGGTAACAAATTTAGATTTGATTATTGGAAAAAAAATCATATAATAAAAAAATTAATTGGCTGGCTTTACCGCCTAAAAAAAAATTGAAAAACAAAATTCAAATGGCTGGTTTTACCGCCTAAAAAAATTGACCTCAACTTTTCAGATATTGGAGTGTGGAATGTACTATTAATTGTTGGTTTTTGGTTGGTTCAACCATTTTTCTTTTGATGTTTATTCTAATTAGTTTATAATATTTATTGTTTATATTATAAGGCTGGTTTTATTGCCTCTTGTTTATTTTATTTTATCTTTTTGTATTGTTGTGATTTTTTATTTTTATTTTTTTTGAAGTACTTGGCTGGTATTACCACCTCTTATTTATTTTAATTTTTGTTGTGATTATTTTTCTTATATTTATTGTTTGAAGTACTTGGCTGGTATTACCGCCTCTTTATTCATACTTGTTATAATTATCTTTTAATGTTTATTATTGTTAATATTGCTTATTAGTTAGAGTGTGAATTTTCTAATTTGTTGTATTTTTATTTTTGAGCTATTACTTTATCTTTTACGTTTCATTTACTTTTATTTGCAATCTTTTTTTTTTTTTATATATTCATATAATTGTTATATTATTTTTTTCATCATGACTAATGTTGAAGATGTAGAGGGTGAAGGGAATGTTTAAGGTAATGGACCTCCACAATTCAATGATCAACCTAATTTTCGAACTCTTAGGAGTATCTTCACCTAGCTAGACAAAGTACACCTTCATGTATTATCTTGCCTCTTAACCAACAAGCTTTCAATTTGAAACCGGGCATGATCCAACTTCTTCCCACATATCATGGTATGGATTCTGAAAATCTATATATGCACATTAAGGACTTTGAAGAGGTATGTAATACTTTTATTGATAGAACATGCACTGAGGAAAATATTCGGCTTAAATTGTTCCCATTCTCTCTAAAGGATAAAGCCAAGCTTTGGCTAAACTCCTTGCATCCTAGGTCTATAGGTACATGGAGAGAAATGCAAGCTGATTTTTTTAAAAAATACTTCCCCACTCATAGGACAACAGCCTTACAACGTCAAATGATGAATTTTTCTTATAGTCCAAATGAGTCATTTCACCAAGCTTGGGAAAGGTTCAAAGACTTGTTAAATGCATGCCCCCACCATGGTTTTGAGATATGGAGGTTAGTGAGTTTCTTCTATGACTCTCTTACCGTAGATTTTAAAAAGTTAGTGTCAACCATGTGTAATGGTGAGTTTTATGACAAAGAACCAAGTGAGGCCTTTGATTTTTTTTTATCAATTGGCGGAAAACACAAAGCAATGAGAGACTTCTCTCCCAGTTCATGTTGAGTCTAGAAACACCATTTCTCATTCAAGCGGGAAGTTTCAATTGAAAGAGACTAATGACCTCAATGCTAGATTAGCCTCATTAGCTAGGAAAGTAGAGTCTCTTAAGATTAAAAAAGTACATGTCATAAGTGAACAACAAGAGGAAAGTTATGTTGTTTGTGAGAGCAAAGGGCATAGGACAACTGAGTGTCCTACTATTCCAGCCTTCAAAGAAGTGTTATATGGCCAAACTTCTGATTCAAGTAATGTTAGAAAGCCATTTCCAAACCAAGTAGGCAATCCCTACTTTGAGACCTATAATCCTGGATGGAGGAACCACCTAAATTTTGGATGGAGAAATGAGGGCTCTTTAGTACCTCAAACATTTCAACCTCCACCCCAACCATTTCATACTCCCATACATAACACATACCAACCACCTCATAAGAGATCCCTAGAGGATACTCTTCAACAATTCATGCAAACGCAAGGAGGAATCAACAACCAAGCTTACAAATTTCAAGACCAGACCAATAAGACCTTAGATGACATTCAAAGTTAACTAACCAAGTTGACTCAATCACTAAGCATTCAAGAGAAGGGAAAGATCCCAGCTCAACCAATGCTAAATCCTAGAGGTCAGGTACACATGAGTGAATCCTCACCTAGTGAACCTTTAAACCATGAACAAGTCCAAGCTATCACCACCCTTAGAAGTGGAAAGATTATTGACAAAGCCATAGGTTTTGGGATTCCTAGAGGTATTGTGGAGGAGAAATCTAAGAAAAGTGAAGAGGGAATCAAAACACATGTGACAAATGAGAGTTTGAGTGACAAAGAAGACGAGATAAATGAGAAAGAGATGAGTGAGAAAGGAGATGATTCAAGAAAAATTAGAGTCAAAGTGAGTGATTTAGAATTTATTTCTAGAGCACCATTTTCAAAAAGGTTAGGGAAACCTAAACATGATCTTATGAACTCAGAAATCTATGAATTGTTCAAACAAGTGAAAGTCAATATTCCACTCCTTGATGCAATTAAACAAGTTCCATCTTATGCAAAGTTTCTTAAGGATTTATGCACAGTCAAAAGAAGATTGAATGTAAAAGAAAGAGCCTTTCTGATTGAACATACCAGTGCCATCATCCAGTTTAAGACCCCTCTCAAATATAAAGATCCTGGTTGTCCTAACATTTCATGCATTATTGGAAGTCATAAGATAGATCAAGCTTTGTTGGATTTAAGAGCAAGTGTGAATTTAATACCCTACACTGTTTATGAATAATTAGGTTTAGGAGAAATCAAGCTTACTCGAATCACCCTTCAATTAGCTGATAGGTCAATCAAGATTCCTAGGGGTATCATTGAGGATGTGTTGGTCCAAGTAGATAAATTCTACTTTCCCGTTGATTTTGTAGTGTTAGACACCATACCAATTCAAAGTTCTAATGCTCCCATCCCAGTCATCTTAGGGAGACCTTTCCTAGATACATCCAATGCCTTAATTAACTATAGGAATGGGGTGATGAAATTGTCTTTTGAGAATATGACTGTGGAGATGAACATATTGACACGATCAAAGAGTTGATGTCTTATCTCAAGTGCAGGAGTGTCAAAGTAAAATAACCCGGCAAGACCGGGGTCGAACCACAGGGAGGTGAATTATATAAATTACAAATAAAGAAAAAGAGTTGAAGAGAATAATAACAGAAAAAGAGTTGAAGAAAGTTTTGGGATGTGATATTGATGTAAGGATTAAACAATAACAAAACATATGTCAAGGTTATAGGATTGACTAATGGTATTTCAAATAAATATAATATAAACTCTTTTTATTACTCAACTAGAAACCACACACAAAGGAGATTCTAATCGGATGATTTCTCGTTATTAGTTCATTATAAATTACTAACATGATCATATTAATTATCTTATCTAAGTAATACCATACTTATAAATATCATCAAGCATTCATGTTGCTAATTTATGTTAACAACAAATCAAGTTCCTATCATAATAACGATGTCGGCCGAAAACTATGAAGGATCAAGCATTTGATGTACCAAATATTATACAACACAAATCTAAATTAAACATTTAATAAGTAAGGTATTAAGAATTAGTAAGATAAAAAGACAAAACATGTTAATAACAATCTTTCTTGGATATAAACATTTAAAGCTCATGTTGAGTTTATATTATACCTATTCTAACACCATTAGAGAAACCTTTTCACCTTGACATAATTAACTTAGCTAAACATTAAGAAGGAGAAAAACATAAATAAAAAATATAAGAACATAAACATAATATAAGCTAACTAAGTATAGGAAATGAAATGAAAGAGCATAAACAAGAGATTACTATAGCATAAAAGAAAACTTGAACATTACAAAGATGTAGAGAGAAAGCAAGAAGATAACTTTGATCTGAAAATTAATATGACTAAATACATGGACAATGCCTTCTTTTATAGGCTAAGTTTCAGAACTATTGATTGATTGAAGAATTGGTGGGCATCCATTGATTTGGTGGCTGGTTTTTGACATTAATGGCTGCTGTTTTTTTGATATTGTGGGCTGATTTTTGATATTATTGGCTGGCCAAAACGTCATTGCTCACATCAGAATTATAGCCAACTAAATTATGGAAGCTGTGGGCAATTGTCTCAGCTTTCCATAAAAAAAAACCAGAGCTCATTCGGACTTCTAGAACTCAAGATATGAGCCAAAAACCGAATAGTGCTTGAGCTGCAGGACAACTTCCGACGTCTTCGTTGTTGCTAAGATTTGGGCTTGAAAACGGCAGAACTGAGTCTTTGACTTCATATGAAAGTTGTAGGTCTATGTCTTACCTTTCCATCGATATAAAATGGACCTAAATCTGATATCTACAGCTCCAGATATGATCAAATTACTGAACGGTGTTCGAGTTTGGAATACACTAGCAACACTTTGCTAAGTTTGGCCTTCTTTTTATCCTTTCAATTTCAATCCTTAAACTCATCAATCAATCCTTTTATTTATGTGATAGACCTGCATTTAGGATGAACATTTACCATGAATTAAAGGTATATTATATTTTTAGACTTGCTAATATAAAACATGCTTTTGTTAGGGAATTTAATGATACTTTAGGTGCAATATGATGACATAAATCCTTAATGAGAATGCACTTTTAAGTACTAATCACATATTCAATGTCTCCAAATAAATTAGGGAATATGAAGACATTAGAGAGGTAGATTTGATCCAAACAGTTTGTCAAGAACACTTTGAGAAAGTGTGGATCAAGGATCCATTGGAGAGAACTTTAATTCATGATGAAAGATTTTGTTTTTTGGAATGTGTTGATAAGGAAAAAAGAGAACTCGAGACTTATCTAGATCCAATGCCTATTATGTCAATAGGTTAATGGACCCCATCGTTTGAGCCTTTGATTTCACCCCAAGTGAAAGTTGAGGCATCTCTTGTCCAGCCTTATAAACCGGAAAGGAAGCCTTTACCGAGTGATCTTAAGTATGCATTTCTAGGGGAAGATGAATCATATCCTATTGTGATGTCATCAAAACTTAGCATAGAGCAAGAACAAAAACTTTTGAGAGTGATGAGAAAACACAAAAAAGCAATTGGGTGGAAAATTACTAACTTGAAAGGAGTTAGCCCTCTTTTATGTACACATAGAATCTATCTTGAAGAAGAGGCTAAATCTGTGAGGCAAATACAAAGACAATGGAACCCAAACATGAAGGAAGTAGTGAGAGGTGAAGTGCTTAAGTTACTTGATGAAAGTATCATTTACCCTATTGCAAACTCAAAATGGGTTAGTCCAACCCAAGTTGTCCCTAAAAAATTTAGAGTCACGGTAGTGAAGAATGAAAATAATAAGCTAGTACCAACTAGAATCCAAACTGGATGGCGTATGTGCATTGATTATCATAAATTGAACATGGTGACTAGGAAGGACCATTTTTCGCTTCCATTTTTAGACCAAGTGCTTGAAAGAGTAACTGGAAGAGCTTTTTATTGTTTTCTTGATGGATATTCAGGTTATAACCAAATTGAGATTTCCTTAGAAGACCAAGAAAAAACCACTTTCACTTGTCCTTTTGGTACTTATGCTTATAGAAGAATACCCTTTGGCTTGTGTAATGCACCAACCGCTTTTCAAAGGTGTATGATGAATATCTTTAGTGACATGGTGGAAAATTTTTTAGAAGTTTTCATGGATGATTTTTCAGTTTATGGGGATTCTTATGAGTTGTGTCTAATGCATTTAGAAAAAGTCCTTGAAAGATGTGAAAAGAGCAATCTTGTACTCAATTGGGAGAAGTGTCATTTTTTGGTGACACATGACATTGTTTTAGGTCACATTGTCTCTTTAAAAGGAATAGAGGTAGATAAGTCAAAAGTGGAAATCATTCAAAAATTACCTACCCCTAGGACTGTGAAAGATGTGAGATCCTTTTTAGGACATGCTGGTTTTTATCGAAGATTCATTCATTCTTTTAGTACTATTGCCAAACCATTGTGTAACTTGTTGTCACAAGATGTCCAATTTGATTGGACATCAAAATGTCAAGAAGCTTTTGAAAAGCTTAAAGGGTTGTTGACAACTGCACCAATCATGCAAGCTCCTGATTGGTCTTTACCATTTGAACTGATGTGTGATGCTAGTGATTTTGCGGTTGGGGTTGTTTTAGGGCAAAGAAAAGATAAGAAACCTCATGTTATATATTATGCTAGCAAGACTTTGAATGATGCTCAATTGAATTACACTACAACTGAAAAAGAACTCTTAGCTGTGGTCTTTGCATTAGACAAGTTTAGGTCTTATTTGGTTGGATCTCTTGTTATTGTTTTCATTGATCATGCAGTATTGAAATATTTGCTCACAAAACAAGATGCCAAACCACGCTTGATTCAACGGATTCTCCTACTCCAAGAGTTTAACCTTGAAAGTCGAGATAAAAAGGAAGTAGAGAATATAGTGGCTGATCATTTGTCTCGTCTTTCAAGCTATGAGACCATAATTGATGAATCTCCAATAAATGAACTCTTTGCTGATGAAAATTTATTTTGTGCAGGTAGTGTCTCCTACATTGGTTCTCCATGGTATGCTGACATAGCAAATTACCTAGCCATAAGTCAGATTCCTTCTTATTGGTCTAAACTTGAAAAACAAAAATTCTTGCACAATGTGCACACCTTTTTTTGGGATGACCCCTACCTATTTAAATATTGTCCTGACCAAATTATTAGGCGGTGCATCCTTGATCATGAAATTCCAAGTGTCATTAATTTTTGTCATGCATTAGCCTGTGGTGGGCATTTCTCTTCCAAGAAAACCATTGCCAAAATCTTATAGTGTGGTTTTTATTGGCCCACCATGTTTAAAGATGTCCATGCCTTCTGTGTTGCATGTGACCGATGCCAACGACTAGGTAGCCTCACTAGGCGTAACATGATGCCCCTTAACCCCATCCTTGTTTTGGAAATATTTGATTGTTGGGGGATTGATTTCATGGGACCTTTTCCAAGTTCATTTGGTTACCAATTTATCCTTGTAGCTGTTGATTATGTGTCTAAATGGGTGGAGGCCATTGCATCTCGAACCAATGACCATCGAGTTGTGGTCAAATTCTTGAAAGAAAATATTTTCTCTCATTTTGGCATGCCCCGGGCTATGATTAGTGATGGGGAAAACATTTTTGTAACAAGCCCATTGGGATTTTGATGAGAAAATATGGTGTAATTCACAAGGTCAGTACCCCCTATCACCCATAGACTAGTGGTCAAGCTGAGTTGGCAAATAGGGAGATCAAGAACATTTTAAAGAAAACAATCAATCCAAACCGTAAAGATTGGTCCCTACGACTAGTTGATGCTTTGTGGGCATATCGCACTGCTTATAAGACCTCTTTAGGAATGTCTCCTTATAGGCTAGTTTATGGAAAGCCTTGTCATCTCCCTGTTGAGATTGAGCACCGTGCATATTGGGCCATCCGACAATTCAATGACAATGAAAACGAGGTTAGCAAAAATAAAAAGCTTCAATTGGATGAATTAGAGGAGCTGAGAAATGATGCATTTGAAAATGCAAAAATTTCAAAACATAAGATGAAAACTTTGCATGATAAACATATTCTTAGAAAATCCTTTCATGTTGGTCAAAAGGTTCTTTTGTATAATTCATGATTACATCTCTTTCCTAGGAAGTTGAGGACAAAATGGATTGGTCCATTTGTGATTAAATCCATCTCTGAGCATGGTGCATTTGAGGTAAAAAATCTCAAGAATGAAAATATTTTCAAAGTAAATGGTCATCGATTGAAACCTTATCTTGAAAACGTTGTGACTGAGTTGAGACATTGGATCTTGAAGATCCAATACCATTGTAGTATCAGAAGTAATGAATTTTTATTTTTATTTTTATTTTTCATTTTATTTTTCATTTTATTTTTCATTTTTATTTTTTTCTTCTTTCTTCCATCTTTTATATTTTCTTATTCATGCATTCAGGACAATGCATTATTTTACGTTGGGGGGTGTGAGGTTCTTTATTTTTTTTTAAAAAAAAACATCAATGTTTTCTTTTAGTTGTGATATGTAGGTTAAAAAAAAAATCAAGCAAGAAGTCAGCTCATGCCCTATTCAATCAGACATTCATCCTTGAAAACAAAAGGGGAGTAAGAATTTTCTAATCTTTATACTTTTCTTCTCTCTTTTTTTTTTTTTTACATTAAGGATAATGTAAAACTTAATTTTAGATATTTCATTATGTTGAATGCTTGAGATAACCATGCTTGTTAAAAAAAATAAAAATTGCATTCGTATGTGAATGAGACTTGTTTAGGATCATCATTATATTTTTGGATTCATTATTGTGTTGAGCATTGCATGCTTTAATTTGGGATAGATAATATCTTATAAAGCAAGATATAACATACTTTTTTTTTAAGATTACTGAAGTACATCTTTCCTTGTAAAAGTTGTGTGAGTTGTGTGAATATGCATGAAAGATGAGTATGATGCTTTACTTGTAATTATCCCTTTTAATCTAATCCTAAACAAGGTTTAAGTAAATAGAGTAATAATTATTACACAAATAAATAAATAAATGTGTACAAAGTTCTATCTACTCTAATGTTTTGAGTTGCTCAGTAACTAGGGGTATTCATCACAAATGTTTATCTTTACGTCAAACGGCAGCTTGAAATATGAGTATGCAAAGCACTTTAAATTTGTGACTTTGTGAGTAACCGGGTGCATTCATCACAAATGTTTGTATTCGCGTCAAAAGGGAGTGACTACTTAAAGACAAAGAATAAATCATATCTTCAAAAAAAAAAGAAAAAAAAGAAAATATATATATATATAGATATTTCTCTAGTTTGCTACCTTGTTTGTATTGGTGAGAAGGGAAGATTACAAGTTGAGTTTTCGTATGAATCAATTATGTTGGTTGCATGATAAATATGACTGAATTTGGAAATTTTGTATGGATGTTTGATTTAGAGAATGTGAGTATGCTTATTTTTCTTTATTTGCTATTGTGTACACTAAGTTAAAAATACCAATGTTTGCATGATAGGTTCTTCAAGTGTGATGAATCGAGCCTAATTATGATTGTTATTATTCTTTTTATTTCAAAGGTTTTATGTTTTGTTTTGGTATAGAGATTGCTTGATTTAATCAGTTTTGGTATAGAGATTGCTTGATTCAATGTCTTACTTAATATGAAAGTACTTGTTCATTCTTAAGCAATAATCAATCTTCATCCTTTTAAACTTCATTGTAATATCTTGCGATCTAATATCACTATCGTTGATATTAGGTTGAGTTATCTTATATATGTTGAAGGAATCACCAATACATCACCATTAAAATTGATTTGGACCAAGACTTACTTTTTCTTATAATTTAAAATCTATTTACACGTTTTCATATTTGAAAACAAATCCATTAATTATTTTCAACCAAGTTATTATTAATTTAATTTCTCTTGAGTTTTTTTTGTTACCTAGCTTATTTTCTAGATCTAGCTCTCTGTGGATATGACCTCGATCTTACCGAGTTAATTGCTATATCGCACACTCGTGCACTTGTGAGTTAAAACAAGCCGATCATAAAAAGCGGTCAAGTAGTTCCCTTGTGCTAAAGCTTTGGGGACGACCCCTAAAACTTCACTACTTCCTAAAAATACAGCTATTGACACACCTCCCATTAACCCAAGATTGCCTCCCTCATACACTAAATGAATCTTTCTCTCAGCTAGCACTTGACCAAAATAATTTGCTGATTCTAAAAACTCATTTCCTTTCCCAGGACTAGATCCACTGAAAACACAAACATTTCTTAAGTGATGACCTAAGGAACTTGCCATTTATACACACTTCTATGTTTGTTGAATGTATGGGTTGAGTAGAAATGAAAGGAAGGAAGAGAGGATTTTATAGATGAGAAATTGAAAAGGCAATCATACCATCAATATGTAGGCTAGCTAGAGTCTCATACACACACACACACACACACTCTCTCTCTTTATTTATTTATTTAAAAAAACATGTATATGTATAAGTGGTTATGATTGTGGCTCACATCTTCCCTTGGTTTTACGTCCAAAAATGGCTTAAACGCCCTTTCATAGGTCGGGAATAGGCTTCCCATCCAATTTTCTTAAAAACTGGCAAACAAGGTTTTTTAGTCAGATTCCCAAGACTATGCCGAGCATATTCTTTATGAAAATGGGTTCATAAGTCATGAATTGCACGATGCTTATCTCGACTATGATGAGACTTAAGAGTTAATAGAAGATTATCTAAAGACTCTCTGTGTTTTGAAATAAATCCCACCTTTTGACAATTTTCATAGGTTTTGCAGAATGTAGACGATTCCTTGAATATGGTGGGCCAGTAAAATCCACTTTGTAAGATTTCTACAATCCTTTTTTTTTTACAAGAAATGATCCCCATACCTTAGAGTGATAAAATTTAATGACATTACTTACCTCATTGTCGGGAATGCATTTTTGAAATATTTGATCAAGATAATAATTGAATAAGTAAGGGTCATCCTAATAAAATTTTTGCACGTTGCTTAATTTTTTTTTTTGCATTCATTGAAAAGCAAGAGACAATCAATACTCAACTTGCTCAAAACATGACAGATTTTAAAGATACTCTTGCTAAATTAACATCTGCTCTCAGTTTCCAAGAGAAAGGTAAGTTTCCATCTCAAACACAACAAAATCCCAAAGGGCAATACAATGCAAATGCAAGTAGTTCCGGAAGCCAACACATGGATCAAGTCAAATCAGTCACTACTCTGCGCAGTGGTAAGGTTATTGAAAAACCCTCTCTTGAACCTTATGAGAAAGATGATGAATCAATCTCTGAGGGTAAGGAAGGGGATGAATCTGAAAATTGCAAAGAAACGACTGATTCACCGCCAGCACTTCCATTTCCTCAAGCCATGACCAAACAAAGGAAAGTCAATCACAATTCTGAAATTTATGAAATTTTTGAAACAGGTAAGGATCAATATACCTTTGCTGGATGCAATTAAACAGGTTCCTTCCTATGCTAAATTTTTGAAAGATCTCTGCACTGTGAAGAGGAAACTGAATGTGAAAAAGAAAGCCTTTCTAGCCGAACAAGTAAGTGCTATTCTTCAAAACAATAATGCTTTGAAATATAAAGACCCTGGTTGTCCTACAATTTCTTGCTTTATTGGAGAGCATAAAATTGAAAGAGCCTTACTTGATCTCGGTGCTAGTGTGAATTTACTTCCATATTCAGTTTTTCAGAGTCTCAATCTAGGTGAGTTAAAACCAACTTCTATAACTCTTTATTGATTACTTCAACACTCCTACATTTGGGAGAAGACATCAATCTTTTCGTCGTGTCACTTATATTATTAGATACATTATTATAAAACATGCTTTAGTTAAGGAGTTATTGATACTTCGAGTGCAAAATGATGAAATAAAACCTTGATAAAAATGCATTTTTAAGTACTAATCACACCCCCCAACCAGCTTATTACTAGTCTCTAGTAATCAAAGCGTTAAAATAGAAAAACAATTTGCAAAATCCACAAAGCAAGGTATTCATCATTCAACTTCCATTAATCTATCCAGATAAACAAACTCTCATTAAATTTATATATTTGCTCAATACCTCTTAAGAAGATATTAATAAACCTTTCTTTTGTGCTCAATATATCAACACATAATTATGGAGCTTTTATTGGAAGAAAACAAAATTTTTGTTCTAATGTTTAAGGTTAACATCTTTGGGTTGAGATTATTATTTTTGTCTCTTTTTTTATTTTTTCTTTTTTTTATATATACATATAACTTAAAACACCATGCATCTTTAACCCATGTAACGAGCTTTCGGCTAATGACTCCTAGACTAGTTGGTCTTAGGGCATTAGGTGTTGAGACACTCCTACGAGCTTAGTAACTCGGGTCGTAGATACTGATACGTAGATAGTGCAATATTTGATTCCCTTAAGCTTTTCTCCTCAACCCATGTAACAAGCGTTGGGCCAATAGTTCCCAAGTTACAAGCGTTGGGCCAATAGCTCCCAAGTCAGTTGACTTTAGGGTATTAGGTGTTAAAACACCCCTTCGGGCTTAATTGCTTAGGTTAGGGAGGCTACAAAACCAAACTTATCTACATTTTTATTATCATCATTTTTTTTTCTTTTTTTTTTGCTTTTTTTTAAAATTATATACTATCCATTTGCCTTAGTTGTTACCTTTAACAAAAGAACATAAATAATGTAATAATCCAATGTACAACCCACAATCATATGTTAAAGTGTGTGTATGAAAATTAAGGTTTAAGAATACATGTTAAATGAGTATATGAGTAGAATTAAGTGATAATAATGCGAGAGTTTGTAAATCTGAATATTTCAAGAAGTATTATAATAGACATTGTTAAGAATGGTTACTAAGATGCGTCTCAAGAGTCACTTTAACAAAAGAGCTCCTTTACTTTGCCATCCTAGTAACAACAATTATGCACATGCTTTATAGATGAGGAATTAGAAAGGCAATCATAACACCTATATGTAGGCCAGCTGGAGTCACACCATAATTTCCAAAATTCTCATGGATATGCACCTCCTTATGCTCCACCTCCTAGAAGAAATCATAACACACTCTCTCTCTTTTTATTTATTTATTTATTTACTTTTGAAAAAAAACATGTGTATGTACATGTAGTTGTGATTATGGCTCACATCTTCCCTTGGTTTTACGTCCAAGAACGGCTTAAACGCCCTCTATGGGTCGGGGATAGGCTTCCCATCCAGTTTTCTTAAAAACTGGCAAACAGGGTCTTTTTTAGTCAGATTCCCAAGACTAAGTCGATCATGTTGTTTATGAAATAGTGGCCATAAATCATGAATTGCACGATGCACATCTCCACTAGGATGCGTCTCAAGAGTCAATAGAAGATTATCTAAAGACTCCTTACTTAGGCCATTCTTAATGAATTGTATTTTATCTTCACGGTTTATAGATACCATTCCTAAAGAACGACATTATGTATTACAAGTCCATCTAGCACATCGATGACAGACTTCTAGTCGTTTTACACGACTCTTCTTTGCAAAAGTGCTTTTACCTGTTCCAGGCATGTGTAAAATAAAGAAATTAGAGGACTCACCTGATAATCGAACCTTTGCTTCAATCAACCAGCGAATATCTTTAGGAATTCCATGATTCATTAACAATCTCAATCTTGTACATCTAGCACGGTAAATTTTTGTAATCGCATTCCGAGGCAGAACGGGAAAATACTTTTTCAATTTTTCAAGATTAGTGTCCATTTTCAAATGAGAATTGGAAGAGAGATTCAAAGAATTGCACAAATATATACACAAATATCAGTTATTGTGGGAAACTGAAAGAACCGACTTAAGTCACGGAGTACCGTTGTCCGCCATTTGACCGGGGTGAGAGAAACTAGCAAAAATCACTCAAAAAGAAACACAAAAAAGAAAATGTGAGAAAAACAAAATAATCAACCTTTATCTACAAGATCATTCAAACCAGTTGATTCATTTTCGCTAGGAAAATTATCAAAGTAAGCTTTCAAACGATGTCCATTTTCCTTAAAAACATTGTCATTCATTGAATTCTCAATATCACAGGCCCCATAAGGATTGCTCCATCTTGATCTTAGCTTTTTAGGGAATGAATAGATTTGAGAATCATAAAACAAAACTTTTTGACCAGTGTCAATTTTTTGACAATTTTCACAAGTTTTGCAGAATGCATGTGTGTCCTTGAACATGGTGGGCCAATAAAATCCATTTTGAAAGATTTTTGCAGCTGTCTTTTTTGATGAAAAATAACTCCCACATGCTTCAGAATGATAAAGTTTAATGACACTACTTACCTCATTGTCGGGAATGAATCTTTGAAATATTTGATCAGGACAATATTTGAATAAGTTAGGGTCATCCCAATAAAAGTTCTTCACTTCGTTCAAAAACGTTTCTTTGTCTTGGGTACTTCAATTAGCTGGAAAATCTCCTAAAGCAAGAAAATTGATATTTTTATCATACCAAGACATTGGACTAAGAGAAAGTAAGGATTCGTTAGGAAAGTAATCATCAATTGGTGTGGTGTTAGATTTTGAATTTGTTGTCACTTTTGACAAAAGATCCGCATCAATATTTTCGGTGAGTTTTTCATCCATGATTTCTTCTCCAAAATAAATCATTTGCAAATCTTTAGATTCATACAACTCATTTTTACTTAAAGTAGATTCAAGTTGATCATAAACTAATTCGTCAATATAATCTACTTTTTATAAATCATTATCATCTCTAGGTTGCTTGCAAATGTTGAAAATATTCAACTCCAATGTCATGTTTCCAAATGACAGCTTCATCAGTCCATTCCGACAATTAATCAATGCGTTAGAAGTTGCAAGAAATGGACATCCTAAAATAACAGGAAATGAATTATGACACGACTAAAAAGTTGATGTCTTCTCCCAAGTGCAGGAGTGTCGAAGTAATAAATAACCCGGCAAGAACGGGGTCGAATCACAGGGAGGTTAATTGTACAAATTATAAACAACAATTATAAACAACAATAATAGCAATAATAACAACAACAATAACAATAACAACAACAACTATAATAATAATAATAATAGTAATACTAATAATAATAATAATAGTAATACTAATAATAATAATAATAGTAATACTAATAATAATAATAATAGTAATACTAATAATAATAATAATAGTAATACTAATAATAATAATAATAGTAATACTAATAATAATAATAATAGTAATACTAATAATAATAATAATAGTAATACTAATAATAATAATAATAATACAGCAAGAGAAGAAGAAGAAGATGATGAGCACTTGGAGATGGAAAATTAATGTAAGGATTAAACAATAATAATAACAAATGTCAAGGTTAGAGGTTCCACTAATGGTATATCAAACAAGTATAGTATAAACTCTTATTATTGAAATGGAAACCACACACAAAGGAGGTTCCAATCAGATTATATATTGTTAACATTATTACATTAGTCATCTTATTCAATTAATGCTAATACTTGTAAATCTCGTCAAGCATTCATGATTATAACTTATGTTAACAACAAATCAAGTTCCTTTCATAGCTCAGGTGTCGGTTATACCATACATTATGGGCTATGAAAGTGCCAAGCATTTGTTGTACCAAGTGTTATACAACATAAATCAAGATTAGTCATTTAACAAGCAAAGTATTAAAGAGTGAATAAGATAACAAATATAAAACATGTTAGTATCAAACATTAAAGCCCATATTAAGTTTACATTATACTTATTCTTACACCATTAGTGTAACCTTTTCACCTTGACATAACTAACTTAGCTAGACATAATGAAAGAAAGCAAAATAGATAAACAAAATAAGAACATAAAAGTTAACTAAGTAAAGGAAAGGAAATGAAAGGCATAAACTTAATAATAATGAAAGCAAAGCATAAGCATTACAAAAAATACAAAGAGAGAAAGGAAGAGCATGATCTTGATCTGGAAACCAAGATGCCTAAATGCATGGCAAATGCCTCCTTTTATAGGCCAAAATTGGGAACTATTGATTTGATGACTAATTGATAAGTGGGTGACCAACTTTTGACTTGGTGACAATCCTTATCTTCTCTTGTCTGCCCAAAACTTCATTGATAACGTCAAAATTGGAGCCAGTTGCAAACATGAAAGTTGTAGGCAATTGTCTCAGCTTTCTTGTGTAAAACATTCAGCTCATTTGGACTTCTAGAACTCCAGATATGGCCAAAATACCAAATAGTGCTCGGGCTGGAAGACAGATTCAGGCTTCTTTGTTATTGCTACAATTTAGACTTGATAGTGGCCTTTTTAGATCTTGGGCTCCATATGAAAGTTGTAGGCCTATGTCTTACCTTTCCATCCATATAAATTGGACCTAAATCTGAGATATATAGCTCTAGATATGACCCAATTACCGAACAGTGTTCCGGTTTGGATTGCACCGACATCTCTTTTCTAAGTTTGGCCATCTCTTTATCCTTGCAATTTAAGTTCTTCAAGTCATCAATCAATCCTTTCATTTATGTGATAGGCCTGCATTTAAAATGAACATTTACCACAAATTAAAGGTATCTTATATTATTAGATATATTATTATAAAACATGCTTTAGTTAAGGAGTTATTGATATTTCAAGTGTAAAATGATGATATAAAACCTTGATAAAAATGCACTTTTAAGTACTAATCAAATTACATGCTTCAACAGGTTCTGTGTCCAAGACAATAAAATCCACAAGATAAATGAATTTATCGACTTTTACTAACACATCTTCGACTATTCCTCTAGGCACTTTTACAGATCTATTGGCAAGTAAAAGAGTTATAGAAGTGGGTTTTAACTCACCTAGATTGAGACTTTGGAAAACTGAATATGGAAGTAAATTCACACTAGCTCCAATATCAAGTAAGGCCCTTTTAATTTTATGTTCTCCAATAAAGTAAGAAATTGTAGGACAACCAGGGTCTTTATATTTCAAAGCATTATTGTTCTGAAGAATGACACTTACTTGTTCGGCTAAAAAGGTTTTCTTTTTCACATTCAGTTTCCTCTTCACCGTGAATAGATCTTTCAAAATTTAGCATAGGAAGGAAACTATTTAATAGCATCCAACAAAGGTATATTGATCCTTACCTGTTTCAAAGATTTCAGAGTTGTGATTGACTTTCCTTTATTTGGTCATGACATGAGGAAATGGAAGTACTGGCGGGGAATTAGTCATTTCTTTGCAATTTTCATATTCAACCCCTTCCTTACCCTCAGAGATTGACTCATCATCTTTCTCATAAGGTTCAAGAGAGGGTTTTTCAATAACCTTACCACTGCGAAGAGTAGTGACTGATTTGAGTTGATCCATATGGTGGCTTCTGGAACTACTTGCTTTTACATTGTATTGCCCCTTGGGATTTTGTTGTGGTTGAGATGGAAACTTACCTTTCTCTTGGAAACTAAGAGCAGATGTCAATTTTGCAAGAGTATCTTTAAAATCTGTTATGTTTTGAGCAAGTTGAGTATTGATTGTCTCTTGCTTTTCAATGAATGCATGCAATGTTTCCTCAAGATTTCTTCTAGGAGGTGGAGCATAAGAAGGTGCATATCCATGAGAATTTTAGAAATTATGGTGTGCTTGAAACGGTGGTTGTGAAGTTTGTCCATTGTTATTATCACTCTTCCAACAGAAATTTGGATGATTTCTCCACCCAGGATTGTATGTTTGCGAGTATGGGTTATGGTTGGGCCTTTGGAAACTGTTTAAAGCATGGGCTTGTTCATGGAGACATTCCTTAAAAGAAGGCAAGGTTGGACAGTTATTGGTTGAGTGTTCATTTGTTTCACATATTTGACACGGAATGTTTTCAACAGATTTTAATTGACCACTC
>NW_011507964.1:0-924 GCF_000495115.2 Populus euphratica | reverse complement strand
AGGTACAACCCTAAATATATCCTCAAAAGAAGTTTCTCAAGACATAAGATGGTGAAAATTCTGCAAAACTGAAATTGCCGATGCATTGATCTGGGGAAAAGATGGCCAACGTAGATAAGACCCACATTTCTGTCTGGTTATGACTTCCAGAAATTAACTCAATCTATGTAGTCACTGGTTGCTTCTGAGCAAATGCAATGCCTTTCTCAATGCTGGCCTTCAGTTCAGGCTTGAGAGCTTCCAGTGCCTTCTGTTCATACTCAGTCAGCCCTTGGAGGTCAGATGAAATGATAGCTTCGACCCCCTTCCTTCCAAGTTTTACCCTTGATGCGAAGAATGGAAGCTCAGTAAGATCTGATTGCACAAACGAGCACTCATAGACATCAGCATCACCGTCCAATGCGCGAAGAGAAGATTCGACAAATCTGGCTGCAGCATATGCCATTGACAGGGTAGCAGACCCTGCCCCTTCCTTTGCCTCCACAACTTCTGTCCCAGCATTCTGGATCCTTACAGTTAGCTCTTGCACTTCCTCATCATTGAAACTAACTGGGGGTCTCGTCTTTGATAGGAGGGGAAGAATGGTTATCCCAGCGTGCCCCCCTACTACTGGTACATCCACATCGATAAGCTTGAGATTCTTCTTCTGAGCAACAAATGTGTTTGCCCTAACAACATCAAGTGTTGTAACACCAAAGAGCTTCTTTGGATCATACACACCTTTCTGCTTCAAAACTTCAGCTGCAATTGGCACTGTAGAGTTGACTGGATTGCTGATAATGTGTATAAAAGCATCAGGGCAGTTATCAGCAACAGCCTCAACCACCCAACGTCTTTACTATGTTGGCATTGATGCTGAAGAGGTCATCGCGGGTCATACCAGGCTTCCTTGGAACACCAGCTGGAATGACAACAACATCTACA
>NW_011507927.1:0-946 GCF_000495115.2 Populus euphratica | reverse complement strand
AAAGATAGAGTATAGAAGATATCACCTGAAATAACGAACACTGACAAACCTGAAACACACTTAAACAAATATAAGAAACAACAAAAAACTAATATTATGCTATTTATCAAATTAAAAGACACAAATTTTTACAAGCTAAGACTCAAATTGCAGTTGTGATTGTGGCTCATATCTTCCCTTGGTTTTACGTCTAAGAATGGCTTAAATGCCCTTTATGGGTCGGGGATAGGCTTCCCATCCAGTTTTCTTAAAAATTGGCAAACAGGGTCTTTTTTTAGTGAGATTCCCAAGACTATGCCAAGCATGTTCTTTATGAAAATGGGTTCCTAAGTTATGAATTGCACGATTCTTATCTCGACTATGATGAGACTTAAGAGTCAATAGAAGATTATCTAAAGACTCTCTGTGTTTTGAAATAAATCCCACCTTTTGACAATTTTCACAGTTTTTGCAAAATGCATGTGATTCCTTGAATATGGTGGGCCAATAAAATCTGCTTTGTAAGATTTCTACAATCCTCTTTTTTGACGATAAATGATCCCCCCGTGCCTTAGAGTGACAAAATTTAATGAAATTACTTACCTCATTGTTGAGAATGCATTTTTGAAATATTTGATCAGGACAATAATTGAATAAGTAGGGGTCATCCCAATAGAAATTTTGCACACTGCTTAAAAATTTTCTTTTGTCTTCGGTACTCTAGTGAGTTGGCAAAAATCCTGAAGCAAGAAAATTGATATTTTTAGCAAACCAAGGCATTGAACTAAGAGAAAATAGAGATTCATCAGGAAATGAATAATTGATTAGTGTGATGTCGCGTATCGAATCTGTTGTCACTTTTGATAAAAGATCCGCATCTATATTTTCAGTGCCTTTTTCATCATCGATGTCTTCCTGATTGGTCATGGCATGAGGAAATGGAAGTGCTGGCAGAGAATCAGTCTTT
>NW_011507925.1:0-946 GCF_000495115.2 Populus euphratica | reverse complement strand
GCTATTAAACAGGTTCCTTCCTATGCTAAATTTTTGAAAGATCTATGCACTATGAAGAGGAAACTGAATGTGAAAAAGAAAGCCTTTCTAGCTGAACAAGTAAGTGCTATTCTTCAGAATAATAATGCTTTGAAATATAAAGACCCTGGTTGTCCTACAATTTCTTGCTTTATTGGAGAGCATAAAATTGAAAGAGCCTTACTTGATCTTAGTGCTAGTGTGAATTTACTTCCATATTCAATTTTTCAGAGTCTCAATCTAGGTGAGTTAAAACCAACTTCTATAACTCTTTTACTTGCCGATAGATCTATAAAAGTGCCTAGAGGAATAATTGAAGATGTGTTAGTACAAGTTGATAAATTCATTTATCCTGTGGATTTTATTGTCTTGGACACACAACCTGTTGAAGTGGATTTTATTGTCTTGGACACAGAACCTGTTGAAGCATGTAATTCATTTCCTGTTATTTTAGGACGTCCATTTCTTGCAACTTCTAATGCATTGATTAATTGTAGGAATGGACTGATGAAGCTATCATTTGGAAACATGACATTGGAGATGAATATTTTCAACATTTGCAAGCAACCTGGAGATGATAATGATTTACAAGAAGTAGATCATATTGACGAATTAGTTTATGATCAACTTGAATCTACTTTAAGTAAAAATGAGTTGGATGAATCTGAAGATTTGCAAATGATTTATTCTGAGGAAGAAATCACGGATGAAAAAAGCACAGAAAATGTTGATGTGAATCTTTTATCAACAGTGACAACAAATTTGACATCTAACATCACACCAATCGATGATTACTTTCCTAACGAATCCTTACTTTCTCTTAGTCTAATGCCTTGGTATGATAAAAATATTAATTTTCTTGCTTTAGGAGATTTGCCAGCTGATTGGAGTACCCAAGACAAAGAAAAGTTTTTGAACGAAGTGAAGA
>NW_011507915.1:0-951 GCF_000495115.2 Populus euphratica | reverse complement strand
ACCTCCTCCACAGAGAAAAGAAGCAAGCATAACTCACTATGTCCTTTTCTCTTAGTTTTTTTTTAGGTTTTGTTTGCTTGTAGGAAAGTTATTTTTTTTAGAAAATAAATTTTAATAAAAATAAATTTTTGAAAAGTGAATTATTTTTTAATATTTGATAATATTATAAAAAATAAATTAAAAAATTGTTTTCATTGAATTTTGTTATGATTGTCACGCTCAGATATGAGTTTGGTATGGTTGTCAACTCAAGTGCCCTGAGTCTAATAATCATATCAAATCCAACATGTTTGAATTTGACAATCATATCTAATTTGATAAGGATAATTGTATTTTAGTTATTTTAAGAGAGAAAAAAAAATATAAATAATTGATCATTAACAATAATTCAATCATTATTTATCTATACTCATCATATTATGTTTAAAAGAATAGAACTGCACATCAAATGAGATAATGAATGACTAGATTTAGTTACCATGGAGTGTCATATACACTTTCTTAACAGCGTAGTGCTACTCATTCACTAAGAAAGAAAAAAATAATAAAGAAATATTAAATAAAAAAATTAAAAATTAAAAATAAAATTATTATTATAATTTATAGCAAAACATCTCTTAATCTTTAATGATTTCTACGTCATTTAATTTTTGTTATAAATTCATTTATCCCCTCGGAATTGGGACTGGGACGTATTCAATTTTCCTCCTTAAAGCTTCGTTTATATTAATTTGTCTTCTAAGATTTCAATCACGTATCAATGCTCTTCTTTAGGTATCTATGCTAAGAATTTTTTTTTTTTTTTTCAGTTTCTAAGCTTTTAAAACTTGATAAAACAGAAACCATTGAAAAATAATTTAATAAGATCAAATCTTCTGCTCTTATTAAAAAAGTATAAATGATATCTTGTACATCATTTATATTTAAAAATATAAGATACGAAATAAGAAT
>NW_011508058.1:0-883 GCF_000495115.2 Populus euphratica | reverse complement strand
AAAAGAAGGCAAGGTTGGACAGTTACTAGTTGAGTGTTCATTTGTTTCACAGATTTGACACACAATGTTTTCAACAGATTTTAATTGACCACTCCTTTTCAATTCTAGTGCCTCGACTTTTCTAGCTAAGGATGCAAACTTGGCTTGAAGGTCATGATCTTCCCTAAGGTTGTACATACCTCCACTAGATGTATAAGGTTGAGTTTTACTCGATGCCTCATAAGTACCCGCGGTGTCCCAATTTTGAGCATTTTCAGCTAACAAGTCTAAGTACTCCATTGCTTCATCAGGGTCTTTATCTTCAAAAGTTCCATTGCACATCAATTCAACCATTTGCCTATCTTTAGGTGTTAACCCTTCATAGAAATGTGAAACCAATCTCCATGTTTCAAAATCATGATGCAGACAAGTACTAAGCAAAAACCAATCTCCATGTTTCAAAACCATGATGAGGGCAAGTACTAAGCAAGTCTCGATACCTATCCCAACATTTGTAAAATGTTTCTCCTGGTTTTTGAGTGAAAGTGGTGATTTGTCTCTTGAAAGAGTTTGTTCTATGAGATGGGAAAAACTTCTTTAAAAATTGTTGTTGCATTTCATCCCAAGCACGAATGGATCCTGGTCTTAAATTTTGTAGCCATGTTTTAGCTTTATCTTTTAATGAAAAAGGAAAAAGCTTTAATCTGATGGTGTTCATGCTACAATTTAAATTATTATATGTGTTGCAGACCTCCTCAAATTCCCTTAAATGCAAGTATGGATTTTCCAATTCCAAACCATGCAAAGAAGGTAAAAGTTGAATAACACCTGGTTTAAAATTAAAATGAGATGCATCAGGAGGAAAAACTATGCATGATGGTGCACTTGTTCTTGTGGGATTCAT
>NW_011507965.1:0-924 GCF_000495115.2 Populus euphratica | reverse complement strand
AAAGGATTTAACAAGGAGTAAACACCTTATATGAAAAGTGATAGAATTCATAATTTAAGAAATTCTATAGTTAATTTCATATTGATGTAATTCCGTTGTTGGTAAATATCATTGAAATTTAAATGAAATTATATGGAATATGTAATTTTTAAGGGATAAAAGTGTAAAGATATTATTAAGGTTAAAAATAATAATTATAATGATGAATTGTCGTAAATAAGATTAAAATAACATTAATGTTAATGTATATGATGAAAGTAATGAGATATTGATAATTATACCCTTTTTAAATAAGAAGAGGCACAATGAACATAAACAAGATTATTTGTGGTTAAACTAGCTCATGTAATTATAGAAGTAAATAGATGACTGATATCTTACTTTTTAAAATTTTATATAATTTCAATTTAATTTTATATGTTGTCATGCTTGTAATAGAAAAATAAAAATGAAATACGAGATGGAAATGAAAAGGAAAGGGAAACATGTTAGGGTTTTTTCTTTAATTTAATAATAAAATTGTAATATTTAATATAAGAATTTTTTAGTTATTAACTAAATATAATGATAATCTTGTAAATAATACAACAGAATGTAAAGGATTATTATGACTTATAAATTATAAGAGTTATATTATATTTAAAAAAAAAAACAAAATTGTAAGATGTAAGATGATTAAGATAATTTTTTTCATATTTATCACCTTCGAAGATATGAATTCCCATATTTTGATAAGGAAATCATATTTTTTTTAGAAAGGAAATCATAATTTTTTGATATGTGAGAAATATTAAATATTAGGATGAGAATTTAATCTAAATTAATGGATACTAATCCAACCTGAATGAGTAGATATTTTTTGGACTAAAGGATTATGAGTAGGGTATAAATATTATCAAATTTGATCTGAAGCTCGCTTAAACC
>NW_011508078.1:0-876 GCF_000495115.2 Populus euphratica | reverse complement strand
ATGTAATAAAATACCACAAGTGTAGCTATAGAGTGATATAATAAATGCATCTCTAACATCACTATTCAATATGACCTCTGATTAGTACTTAAAAGTGGATTTTTATCAAGGTTTTATATATCATTTTGCACTTGAAGTATCGATAACTACTTAACTAAAATATCTTTTATAATAACATATCTAATAATTTAAGATACCTTTAATTTATAGTAAATGTTCATTTTAAATGCAAGCCTATCACATAAATGAAAGGATCAATTGATGGGTTTAAGAATTAAAATTGAAAGGACAAAGAGATGGCCAAACTTAGAAAAGAAATGCTAGTGCCATCCAAACCGGAATACTATTCAGTAATTGGGTCATATCTGAAGCTGTAGATCATGGATTTAGGTCTACTTTATATGGATAGAAAAATAAGACATAGGCCTATAACTTTTATAGGGAGCCCAACATTTAAAAAGGTCATTTTCAAGTTCAAATTATAACAACAATGAAAAAGTTTGAATCTGTCTTGCAGCCTGAATACTATTCAGTGTTTGGCTCATATCTGGAGTCTAGAAGTCCAAATGACCTTCATTTATTTTTTTGGAAAGCTGAGACAATTTCCTAGAACTTTCATGTTTTCAAGTGGTTCCAATTCTGATGTTATCAATGACATTTAGGGCAGATAATAAAAGATAAGGATTATCACCAAGTCAAGAGATGACCACCCACTCATCAATTAGTCATCAAATTAATAATTCCAAAGTTTGGCCTATAAAACGAGGCATTTGCCATGCATTTAGGCATATTGATCTCCAAATCAACATCATGCTCTTGCTTTCTCTTTGGTCTCCATACACTTTAATGTTTGATACTATCATGTTTTGTATTTGT
>NW_011507924.1:0-947 GCF_000495115.2 Populus euphratica | reverse complement strand
GAGAAACACACTAATTTTATAGTGGTTCAGACAATCTCTTATTTGACTTTTTAAACTTTTATTCAAGTATTTATTATCAACTCACTGTCTTCTTAATGGGTAAGATGTTAATGATACACTAACTTGTTTACAAGATTAATTTTAGAAAATATTTCACTTATAATCTTTTTAAAGGATCAACAATAAATCTTTCAATGGCTCACAACCAATATTTTTTCAAATAGTTCAAATGTCACCTACACTTTCACAATAAAAATATCGCTTACAAGAATTTTCACATTTTATAATGAAGACAAGATTACAATAAGTAGAGCTCAAATCTTTATGAATGTAATTTATATCAAGAATGTGAAAATATAAATTGATGCAAATAAATTTTAAACTTTGATAAGATCATAAAAATAATGAAAGTTTTTAGATTAAAGAGTATGCAAAGCATTAAGTGTTGTAAAATGTGGGGGTTGTAAGAGGTTGTTCACTTGAAGTGAAAAAATGGTATTTATAGGCAAAAAAATAACAAATAGTTGTTACTCTCAGAGTATAAATGAAGTAAGATATTTTGGGCTTTTTGAATGTTTTTTCATTAGTTAGAAATGACTATATCACTAATTTTGAATGGAAAAAAGTTGTTGTAAGAATTTAAGTGAAAGTTAAGTTAACCAGTTAAGAAATTTAGCTCTCGAGTGTAAAATAAATTAAGTACAATATTTTATAAAATTATAAGTTTACAACCTTAGCTAGAAATTTATAAAAAGCACAAAAGCTCAAATAATGAAGTATTTTAGCCAAAAATGGATTAAAAAATGTCTTTAGTGAGCAAAAGTACAAAAAAATTATCTATCATATGAAAGGATTTTTAGTGATAATAACAAGAATATATGATAAAAGAGTTTTTCATGAGGTGTTTTTCATTATGTATAAATCCTGACAATAAAACTATTTTAGAT
>NW_011507922.1:0-948 GCF_000495115.2 Populus euphratica | reverse complement strand
AACTGTTAAGTTCTTGGATTTAGATGGTACTTTAACATGGTATCAGGGTATTGATTATCAAGCGGTCACGAGTTTAAATCTTATAATCTCTATTTATTTAGTAAAAATTAAACACAAGATAATATAAAACATGTTCAAATTTCAAGTCCAAATTTTTTTTATTTGAGGGAGTGTATTAGAAAATAATATAAATCATATCTTAGGACCTTACCTAACAACTTAAATTATTGAGTTAAAATGATTCTTTAACAAAAATAATATTATTTTAGATATTTCAATAATAAAATTGCATTGTTTTGTTAAAAAAATAAAAATAAAATTATTTTTTAACTCAACTTAGTCTAGATTTTAAATTAAATACCTTCGAGTTATTTATTTATTTTTGTGTTGGAGAATTATAACAAATGGCCTTGGAAATCAAAGTCGTGGAATGATGGAATTGATATAAAATATTGTTCAATGGCAAACTCCACACCGCCCAGTAATTCGATGTATTTTATTTTCAAGGCTTGCTCTTCTTTGTTTAGTTATCTTGGTTTCATAATTGTTTCAAGTCCAGTCCAACGACAAGTATACCAACCAGGCCACACCTGCTTTTCTTTAATTGCTGACAAGCTTTTGTTCTTTATTGCTTTTTTAATTCCTGTTGGTGCGGTTTTGATCACACGAGATCTGATCACTAATTACAATTTACAACACATCTGCTGCCCCCCCGCGTTGTAACCTGCGTTTCGGTTACATTTCAGTGATAAATAAATTACAAAGTGATTACTATTGCTGAAAGCACTGCATGGCTTCTTGATGGTAACTCCTTTTATGTTGATGAGAAGGCCATGAAAGAGTTGTGTATTAGAAATGTGGCTGTAGTAATTTTTAAAATGTTTTTTATTTTAAAATATATTAAAATATTTTTATATATTTTTAAATTATTTTTGATATAACTAAAAT
>NW_011507920.1:0-949 GCF_000495115.2 Populus euphratica | reverse complement strand
TTGGTGGTTCAAGACCTCATTCTAAACAGATTTCATATTAAATCGAGTAGAAATTAACCCATTCAATTATAGGTTAACACACATTGTTTTTTATTGAAAATTAAATAAAATAATATTATTTTATTTTAAAAAAAAAATCTTCAACCAACACTATTTTGGTTTTATTTAAATGAACTCCTTTAATTTATTACTTAACTTTATAGCGAGTTCGAAAATAAGTTGAATTTAATTGTTTAATATATTTAAAAGAGTTTGAATTTCAACTCATTTTTTTTTATTATTCACATAAATAATGAAGAAGATCGTTTTTTTTAAATATTAAAAATTATTATTTTAAATTATTTTTAAAATTTTGTTTTTTATTGGTTGTATAGGTTGTTTTTAATTTATTAAGTTAATTAAATTACATCAAGATAAATTTTATATAATTTAATTTTAAATTTAAATTAAATGATGAATTACGTCGTATGATTTCAAAATTAATACTTTAAAATGAGATTAATAATAATCGCTCTCAACTATCTAAATTTATTTTTTTATATTTAAAAAGTTATTGATTTAAGTGGTAACATAGCTGCATAAACTTTGTTTTGAATATTAGTTAGATGTTTTTTAACAAAAAATTATATACAATGCAGGAAAATATTAATATATTAAAATTATATAATATATATTATTTTTAAAATTTAAGAATAAAAGCGTATATTTCATGAAATTTAATTAAATGAATTAGCTTTCTATTAGAATTAAATTACCTAAAAATAAAACTTCGAAGATAAAAATAAATCATTGAAAAATGCACAGTATCATCCATAACAGTAATCAGCCGACACCTTTTATTTTTTAATCTAATTAAGTAATATTCTAAGACGAGTGGGAAAAGACTGTCACTTTCCCCCCATTTTTTAATCCTCCATTAGAAGGCGTCTCCTAATCTGAGCTGTAACAT
>NW_011500685.1:58504-102765 GCF_000495115.2 Populus euphratica | reverse complement strand
AGAAGATAATCAATCACTTCATAATGAAAATAACCATGCTAGAACACTTAGAGACCACATGAATCCCACAAGAACAAGTGCACCATCATGCATAGTTTTTCCTCTTGATGCATCTCATTTTAATTTTAAGCCATGCATTATTCAACTTTTACCTTCTTTTCATGGCTTAGAATTGGAGAATCCATACTTGCATTTAAGGGAATTTGAGGAGGTCTGCAACACATATATTAATTTAAATTGTAGCATGAACACCATCAGATTAAAGATTTTTCCTTTTTCATTAAAAGATAAAGCTAAAACATGGCTACAAAATTTGAGACTAGGATCCATTCGTGCTTAGGATGAAATGCAACAACAGTTTTTAAAGAAGTTTTTCCCATCTCAAAGAACAAAATCTTTCAAAAGACAAATCACCACTTTCACTCAAAAACCAGGAGAAACATTTTACCAATGTTGGGATAGGTATCGAGACTTACTTAGTACTTGCCCTCATCACGGTTTTGAAACATGGAGATTGGTTTCACATTTTTATGAAGGGTTAACACCTAGAGATAGGCAAATGGTTGAATTAATGTGCAATGGAACTTTTGAAGATAAAGACCCTGATGAAGTAATGAAGTACTTAGACTTGTTAGCTGAAAATGCTCAAAATTAGGACACCGCGGGTACTTATGAGGTACTGAGTAAAACTCAACCTCATACATCTAGTGGAGATATGTGTAACCTTAGGGAAGATCATGACCTTCAAGCCAAGTTTGCATCTTTAGCTAGAAAAGTTGAGGCACTATAATTGAAAAAGAGTGGTCAATTAAAATTTGTTGAAAAAATTATGTCAAATCTGTGAAACAAATGAACACTCAACCAATAACTGTCCAACCTTGCCTTCTTTTAAGGAATGTCTCCATGAACAAGCCCATGCTTTAAACTGTTTCCCAAGGGCTAACCACAATCCATACTCCCAAACATACAACCGTGGTTGGAAAAATCACCCAAATTTCAGTTGGAAGAGTGATAATAACAATGTACAAACTTCACAACCACCGTTTCAAGCACACCACAATTTCCAAAATTCTTATGGATATACACCTCCTTATGCTCCACCTCCTAGAAGAAATCTTGAGGAAACATTGCATGCATTCATTGAAAAGCAAGAGACAATCAATACTCAACTTGCTCAGAACATGACAGATTTTAAAGATACTCTTGCAAAATTAACATCTGCTCTTAGTTTCCAAGAGAAAGGTAAGTTTCCATCTCAACCATAACAAAATTCCAAGGGGCAATACAATGCAAATGCAAGTAATTCCGGAAGCCAACACATGAATCAAGTCAAATCAGTCACTACTCTTCGCAGTGGTAAGGTTATTGAAAAACCCACTCTTAAACCTTGTGAAAAAGATGATGAGTCAATCTCTGAGGGTAAGGAAGGGGTTGAATCTCAAAATTACAAAGAAATGACTGATTCTCCGCCAGTACTTCCATTTCCTCATGCCATGACCAAATAAAGGAAAGTCAATTACAACTCTGAAATCTTTGAAACTTTCAAACAGGTAAGAATCAATATACCTTTGTTGGATGCTATAAATAGGTTCCTTCCTATGCTAAATTTTTGAAAGATCTATGTAATGTGAAGAGGAAACTGAATGTGAAAAAGAAAGCCTTTTTAGCTGAACAAGTAAGTGTCATTCTTCAGAACAATAATGCTTTGAAATATAAAGACCCTGGTTGTCCTACAATTTCTTGTTTTTTTCAAGAACAAAAAATTGAAAGAGCCTTACTTGATCTTAGTGCTAGTGTGAATTTACTTTCATATTCAGTTTGTCAGAGTCTTAATCTAGGTAAGTTAAAACCAACTTCTATATCTCTTTTACTTGCCGATAGATCTATAAAAGTGCCTAAAGGAATAGTCGAAGATGTGTTAGTACAAGTCGATAAATTCATTTATCCTGTGCATTTTATTGTCTTAGACACACAACCTGTTGAAGTATGTAATTCATTTCCTGTTATTTTAGGACATCCATTTCTTGCAACTTCTAATGCATTGATTAATTGTAGGAATGAACTGATGAAGCTATCATTTGGAAACATGACATTGGAGATGAATATTTTCAACATTTGCAAGCAACCTGAAGATGATAATGATTTACAAGAAGTAGATCATATTGATGAATTAGTTTATGATCAACTTAAATCTACTTTAAGTAAAAATGAGTTGGATGAATCTGAAGATTTGCAAATGATTTATTCTGAGGAAGAAATCACGGATGAAAAATACACCGAAAATGTTGATGTGGATCTTTTGTCAAAAGTGACAACAAATTCGACATCTAACATCACACCAATCGATGATTACTTTCCTAACGAATCCTTACTTTCTCTTAGTCCAATGCCTTGGTATGATAAAAATATCAATTTTCTTGCTTTAGGAGATTTGCCAGCTGATTGGAATACCCAAGACAAAGAAAATTTTTTGAACGAAGTGAAGAACTTTTATTGTGATGACCCTAACTTATTCAAATATTGTCCTCATCAAATATTTCTAAGATTCATTCCCGACAATAAGAATGTGATTATAAAAATTTATCGTGCTAGATGTGCAAGATTAAGATTGTTAATGAATCATGGAATTCCTGAAGATATTCGCTGGTTGATTGAAGCAAAGGTCCGATTATCAGGTGAGTCCTCTAACTCCTTCATTTCACACATGCCTGGAACAGGTAAAAGCACTTTTGCAAAGAAACCTCGTGCAAAACGACTGAAAGTTTGTCATTGATGTGCTAGATGGACTTGTAATGCACAATGTCGTTCTTTAGGAATGGTATCTATAAACCGTGAAGATAAAATACAATTCATTAAGGATGGCCTGAGTAAGGAGTCTTTACATAATCTTCTATTGACTCTTGAGACGCATCCTAGTGGAGATGTGCATCATGCAATTCATGATTTATGGCCACAATTTCATAAAGAACATGATCGACTTAGTCTTGGGAATCTGACTAAAAAAGACCTTGTTTGCCAGTTTTTAAGAAAACTAGATGGGAAGCCTATCCCCGACCCATAGAGGGCGTTTAAGCCGTTCTTGGACGTAAAACCAAGGGAAGATGTGAGCCACAATCACAACTACCTGTACATACACATGTTTTTTTTTCTTTTTAAAATAAATAAATAAAGAGAGAGAGAGAGTGTGGAGACTCCAGCTGGTCTACATATAGGTGGTATGATTGCCCTTTTAATTTCTCATCTATAAAATCCTCTCTTCCTTCCCTTCATTTGCACTCAACCCATACATTCATCAATTATAGAAGTGTGTAGAAATGGCAAGTTCCTCAAGTCATCAAATAAAAAGTATTTGTTTTTTCGGTGGATCTAGTCCTGGGAAAGAAAAGGAGTATTTAGAATCAGCAAATCATCTTAGTCAAGTGCTAGCTGAGAGAAAGATTCATTTAGTGTATGGGGGAGGCAGTCTGGGGTTAATGGGAGGTGTGTCAATTGTTGCATTTTTAGAAGGTAGTCAAGTTTTGGGGGTTGTCCCTGAAGCTTTAGCACAAGAGGACATGATTGGAAAAACAATTGGAGAGGAACTTCAGGTCTCCATAATATCGACTCGAATGAATGCAATGTTTAACCATTCTGATGCCTTCATTGCTTTACCAGGTGGTCTAGGCACATTAGAAGAGATATTTCATATTTCCTCTTGGGCCCAACTGCACATTCACCATAAACCTATAGGTTTGTTAAATGTTAATGGTTATTATGATAAGTTGTTGTCTTTTCTTGATCATGTTGTGGAACAGGAATTTCTAACATCTTCTGCACGATAAATCATAATCTCTGCTACTACTGTTGAACAATTGATTAACCAACTATAATATTTCATTCCTGTGATTGATCCCTCCATGAGTCGCATAAATTGGTCATTTAAGGAAAGCTGTAAAAAGCTTAAATTAGATTTGAGCCTTCATTTGTGAATCTTTATGTCTTTTGGTTTTATTATTGTGTTTTATTGTTTCTTATATTTGTTTCAGTGTGTTTCAGGTTTGTTAGTGTTCGTTATTTCAGGTGAGATCTTCTATACTCTATCTTTCTACCTTAGAACATTGAGGACAATGTCTCATTTTGGTTGGGGGGAGAGGATAGTAGCTAAAAAAAAAATGTGTTTTCTGTTTCATAAAGCATTTGCAAAATTGTTGTTACTATGATGGCAGAGTAAAGGAGATCTTTTTATGACTCTTGAGACGCATCTTAGTAACCAATCATAACAAGGTCTATCATAATGCTTCTTGAAATATTCAGATTTATAAACTCTCGCATTGTTATTATTTAATTCTTCTCATATACTTATTTAACATGTATTCTTAAACCTTAATCTACACACACACACTTTAAACATATGATTGTGGGTTGCATATTGGATTATTACATTATTTATGTTCTTTTGTTAAAGGTAACAACTAAGGGAAAGGGATAATATATAATTAAAAAAAAAGACAAAAAAAAATGATAATAATAAAAATGTAGATAAGTTTGGTTTCGTAGCCTCTTTAACCTAAGCAATTAAGCCCGAAGGTGTGTTTTAACACCTAATACCCTAAAGTCAACTGACTTGGGAGCTATTGGCCCAAGACTTGTTATATGGGTTGAGGAGAAAAGCTTAAGAGAATCAAACATTGCACTATCTACATATCAGTATCTGCGATCCGAGTTACTAAGCTCGTAGGAGTGTCTTAACACCTAATGCCCTAAGACCAACTGGTCTGGGAGTCATTAGCTGAAAGCTCATTACATGGGTTAAAGATGCATGATGTTTTAAATTATATGTATATATATATTAAAGAAAAAGAAAAAAAGAAGAAGACAAAAATAATAATCTCAACCCAAGGAAGTTAACCTTAAACATTAGAACAAAAATTTTGGTTTCTTCCAAGAAAAGCCCTATAATTATATGTTGATACATTGAGCACAAAAGAAAGGTTTATGAATATCTTATTAAGAGGTATTGAGCAGGTATATAAATTTAATGAGAGATTGTTTATCTAGATAGATTAATGGAAGTTGCAAAGTATTTTTCTATTTTAACGCTTTGATTACTGGGGACTAGTGATAAGCTAGTTGGGGGGGTGTGATTGATACTTAAAAGTGTATTTTTATCAAGGTTTTATAACATCATTTTGCACTTGAAGTATCAATAACTCCTTAACTAAAGCATGTTATATAATAATATATCTAATAATATAAGATACCTTTAATTTGTGGTAAATGTTCATTTTAAATGCAGGCCTATCACATAAATGAAAGGATTGATTGATGAATTTAAGAACTGAAATTGAAAGGATAAAAGATGGCTAAACTTAGAAAAAAGATGTGGGTGCAATCCAAACCAAAACACTGTTTGGTAATTGGGTCATATCTGGAGCTATAGATCTCAAATTTAGGTCTACTCTATATGAATGGAAAGGTAAGACATAGGCCTACAACTTTCATATGGAGCCTAAGATCTAAAAAGGTCATTTTCAAGTCCAAATTGTAGCAACAACAAAGAAGCCCAAAGCTGTCCTCCAGCCCGAGCACTGTTCAGTATTTTAGCCATATATGGAGTTCTAGAAGTCCAAATGAGCTAAATTGTTTAGACAAGAAAGCTGAGACAATTTCCTACAACTTTCATGTTTTCAAGTGGCTCCAATTTTGACGTTATCAATGATCTTTTTGGAAGACAAGAGAAGATAAGGATTGTCACCAAGTCAAGAGTTGGTCACCCACTCATCAAAGAGAAGATAAGGATTGTCACCAAGTCAAGAGTTGGCCACCCACTCATCAATTAGTCATCAAATCAATAGTTCCCAATTTTGGCCTATAAAAGGAGGCACTTGCCATGCATTTAGGCATCTTGGTCTCCAGATCAAGATCATGCTCTTACTTTCTCTCTTTGTATTTTTTTTGTAATGTTTATGTTTGCTTTCATTAATATCAAGTTTATGCATTTCATTTCCTTTCCTTTACTTAGTTAACTTTTATCTTATTTATGTTCTTATTTTGTTTATTTATTTTTCTTTCTTTCATTATGTTTAGCTAAGTTTATTATGTCAAGGTGAAAATGTTACACTAATGGTGTAAGAATAAGTATAGTGTAAACTTAATATGGACTTACATGTTTGATACTAACATGTTTTGTATTTGTTATCTTGTTCACTCTTTAATACTTTGCTTGTTAAATGACTAATCTTGATTTATGTTGTATAACACTTGGTACAACAAATGCTTGGCACTTTTATAGCCTATACTGTATGGTATAACCGACACCTGAGCTATGAAAGGAACTTGATTTGTTGTTAACATAAGTTATAATCATGAATGCTTGACGAGATTTACAAGTATTAACATTAATCGAATAAGATAACTAATGTGATCATGTTAACAAATTATAATCTGATTGGAACCTCCTTTGTGTGTGGTTTCCAATTCAATAATGTAATCTGATTAGAACCTTCTTTGTGTGTGGTTTCCAATTGACTAATAAGAGTTTATACTATACTTGTTTGACATACCATTAGTGGACCCTCTAACCTTGATATTTATTGTTATCGTTGTTAAATCTTTACGTTAATATTCCATCTCAAATTTCTCATCTTTTTCTTCTTCTTCTTCTTTTTTTTCTTTATTATTATTATTATTATTGTTAGTATTACTACTACTACTATTATTAGTATTCTTATTCTTATTATTATTATTATTATTGCTGTTATTACTATTATTATTGTTGTTGTTGTTATTGTTATTGTTGTTGTATTATTGTTATTTATAATTTGTACAATTAACCTCCCTATGGTTCAACCTCGGTCTTGCCGGGTTATTTATTACTTCGACACTCCTACACTTGGGAGAAGACATCAATCTTTTAGTCATGTCACACCCACTCATCAATTAGTCATCAAATCAATAGTTCTCAATTTTGACCTATAAAAGGAGGTATTTGCCATGCATTTAGGCATCTTGATTTCCAGATCAAGATCATGCTCTTTCTTCCTCTCTTTGTATTGCTTATGTTTTGCTTTTATTAATATTAAGTTTTTGCCTTTTATTTCCTTTCCTTTACTTAGTTAACTTTTATCTTATTTATATTCTTATTTTGTTTATTTATTTTTCTTTCTTTCATTATGTTTAATTAAGTTTATTATGTCAAGGTGAAAAGGTTGGACTAATAGTGTAAGAATAAGCATAGTGTAAACTCAACTTGGACCTTAATGTTTAATACTAACATGTCTTGTATTTGTTATCTTGTTCACTTTTTAATACTTTGCTTGTTAAATGGTTAATCTAGATTTATGTTGTATAACACTTGACACAACAAATACTTGGCACAATAAATACTTGACATTTTCATAGCCTGTACTGTATGGAATAACCGATACCTGAGCTATGAAAGCAATTTGATTTGTTGTTAACATAAGTTATAATCATGAATGCCTAACAACATTTACAAGTATTAACATTATTCGAATAAGATAACTAATGTAATCATGTTAACAATTGATAATCTGATTGGAACCTTTTTCGTGTGTGATTTTCAATTGAATAATAAGAGTTTATACTATACTTGTTTGACATACCATTATTGGATCCTCTAACCTTGACATTTGTTCCTATCATTGTTCAATTCTTACGTTAATCTTACATCTCAAAGTTCTCATCAACTTCTTTATTACTACTACTACTACTACTACTACTATTATTATTGTTGTTGTTGTTATATTATTGTTATCTATAATTTATACAATTAACCTCCCAGTGGTTCGACCTTGATTTGGAAGAAGACATCAATCTTTTGGTCATGTCAATTTTTTGGTGCCATTGTTGGGGAGTTAAGTTCTTATACAAATTATAGTATTTATTTTGTTTTCTCTCTTCACTTTTCTTGTATATACCTTTGTTTCTTTTCTTTTGTTTCTTCTTATTTTGTTTTCTCTTCATTTTATTCTATTCCTACACGTGCATGAGAGTATGGTCCCATACATTAAGTAATAGACTTTGTAAGGTATCCTTATTATTTTCAAAAAATATGACCGAAGAAGATAACCAGTCACTTCATAATGAGAATAATTGTGTTAGAACATTTAGAGACCACATGAATCCCACAAGAACAAGTGCATTCTCATGCATAGTTTTTCCTCCCGATGGATCTCATTTTAATTTTAAGTCATACATTATTCAACTTTTACCTTCTTTTCATGGCTTAGATTTAGAAAATCCATACTTGCATTTAAGAAAATTTGAAGAGGTTTACAACATGTATAATGACTCAAATTGTAGTATGAACACCATCAGATTAAAGTTTTTTTTTCCATTAAAATATAAAGCTAAAACATGACTATAAAATTTAAGACATGGATCCATTCATGCTTGGGATGAAATGCAACAATAGTTTTTAAAGAAGTTTTTTCCATTTTATAGAACAAACTCTTTCACTAAAAAACCAGAAGAAACATTTTACCAATATTGGGATAGGTATCGAGAATTGGTTAATACTTGCCCTCATCATGGCTTTGAAACATGGAGATTGGTTTCTGACACGACTGAAAGATTGATGTCTTCTCCCAAGTGTAGGAGTGTCGAAGTAATAAATAACCCGGCAAGACCGGGGTCGAACCACAGGGAGGTTAATTGTAGAAATTATAAACAACAGTTATACAACAACAACAATAATAATAACAACAATAATAATAATAGTAATAACAATAATAACAACAATGACAATAACAAGAATAATAATAACAATAATAATACTAGTAGTAGTATTAGTAGTAGTAATAATAATAATAATAATAATAATAATAAAGAAAGAGAAGAAGAAGAAGATGATCAGAACTTGGAGATGGAAAATTAATGTAAGGATTAAACAATAATAATAACAAATGTCAAGGTTAGAGGTTCCACTAATGGTATGTCAAACAAGTATAGTATAAACTCTTATTATTCAATTGGAAATCACACACAAAGGAGGTTCCAATGAGATTATAGATTGTTAACATGATTACATTAGTCATCTTATTCGATTAATGCTAATACTTGTAAATCTCGTCAAACATTCATGATTATAACTTATGTTAACAACAAATCAAGTTCCTTTCATAGCTCAGGTGTCGGTTATACCATACATTATGGGCTATGAAAGTGCCAAGCATTTGTTGTACCAAGTGTTATACAACATAAATCAAGATTAGTCATTTAACAAGCAAAGTATTAAAGAGTGAACAAGATAACAAATATAAAACATGTTAGTATCAAACATTAAAGTCCATATTAAGTTTACATTATACTTATTCTTACACCATTAGTGTAACCTTTTCACCTTGACATAACTAACTTAGCTAGACATAATGAAAGAAAGCAAAATAGATAAACAAAATAAGAACATAAAAGTTAACTAAGTAAAGGAAAGGAAATGAAAGGCATAAACTTAATATTAATGATAGCAAAGCATAAACATTACAAAAAATACAAAGAGAGAAAGGAAGAGCATGATCTTGATCTGGAAACCAAGATGCCTAAATGCATGGCAAATGCCTCCTTTTATAGGCCAAAATTGGGAACTATTGATTTGATGACTAATTGATAAGTGGGTGGCCAACTTTTGACTTGGTGACAATCCTTATCTTCTCTTGTCTGCCCAAAACGTCATTGATAACGTCAAAATTGGAGCCAGTTGTAAACATGAAAGTTGTAGGCAATTGTCTCAGATTTCTTGTGTAAAACCTTCAGCTCATTTGGACTTCTAGAACTCCAGATATGGCCAAAATACCGAACAGTGCTCGGGCTGGAAGACAAATTCGGGCTTCTTTGTTGTTGCTACAATTTGGACTTGATAATGGCCTTTTTAGATCTTGGGCTCCATATGAAAGTTGTAGGCCTATGTCTTACCTTTCCATCCATATAAATTGGACCTAAATCTGAGATCTGTAGCTCCTGATACAACCCAATTACCGAACAGTGTTCCGGTTTGGATTGCACCGACATCTCTTCTCTAAGTTTGACCATCTCTTTATCCTTGCAATTTAAGTTCTTCAAGTCATCAATTAATCCTTTCATTTATGTGATAGGCCTGCATTAAAAATAGACATTTACCACAAATTATAGGTATCTTATATTATTAGATACATTATTATAAAACATATTTTAGTTAAGGAGTTATTGATACTTTTAAGTGCAAAATGATGATATAAAACCATGATAAAAATGCACTTTTAAGTACTAATCAGTTTCACATTTTTATGAAGGCTTAACACCTAAAGATAGGCAAATGGTTGAATGATGTGCAATGGAACGTTTGAAGATAAAGACCCTAATAAGTAATGGAGTACTTAGACTTGTTAGTTGAAAATGCTCAAAATTAGGACATCGTAGGTACTTATGAGGCACCGAGTAAAACTCAATCTCATACATCTAGTGGAGGTACATACAACTTTAGGGAAGATCATGACCTCTAAACCAAGTTTGCATCTTTAGCTAAAAAAGTCAAGGCACTAGAATTAAAAAAGAGTTGTCAATTAAAATCTATTCAAGACATTGTGTGTCAAATCTATAAAGTAAATGAACACTCAACCAATGACTGTCCAATTTTTTCTTCTTTTAAGGAATGCCTCCATGAACAAGCCCATGCTTTAAACAGTTTTCAAAAGCCCAATCATAACCCATACTCGCAAACATACAACCCTGGTTGGAGAAATCACCCAAATTTTAGTTAAAAGAGTGAGAACAACAATGCACAAACTTCATAAATGCCATTTCAAACACACTATAGTTTCTAAAATTCTCATGGATATGCACCTCTTTACCCTCCCCCTCCTAGAAAAAATATTAAGGAAACATTATATATATTCATTGAAAAATAAGAGACAATCAATATTCAACTTACTCAAAGCATGACAGATTTTAAAGATACTCTTGCAAAATTGACATCTGCTCTCAGTTTCTAAAAGAAAGATAAGTTTTCATCTTAGCCACAACAAAATCCCAAGGGGCTAATACAAATGCAAGTAGTTCCAGAAGCCAACATATAGATCAAGTCAAATCAGTCATTACTCTTCATATTGGGAAGGTTATTGAAAAACCCACTCTTGAACCTTGTGAGAAAGATGATAAGTCAATCTCTAAGGGTAAGGAAGGGGTTGAATATGAAAATTGCAAAGAAAAGACTGATTTTCTGCTAGCACTTCCATTTCCTCATGCCATGACCAAACAAAGAAAAGTCAATCACAACTCTGAAATCTTTGAAACTTTAAACAGGTAAGGATCAACATACCTTTGCTGGATGCAATTAAATAAGTTCCTTCTTATACTAAATTTTTAAAAGATCTATGAACTGTGAAGAGGAAACTCATTGTGAAAAAGAAAGCCTTTTTAGCCAAACAAGTAAGTGTCATTCTTCAAAACAATAATGCTTTGAAATATAAAGACCCTAGTTGTGCTACAATTTCTTACTTTATTGGAGAACATAAAATTGAAAGAGCCTTACTTGATCTTAGAGCTAGTGTGAATTTACTTCCATATTCTGTTTTTCAAAGTCTTAATCTAGGTGAATTAAAACAAATTTCTATAACTCTCTTATTTGTTGATAGATCTGTAAAAGTGCCTATAAGAATACTTGAAGATGTGTTAGCACAAGTTGATAAATTCATTTATCTTGTGGATTTTATTGTCTTGGACACACAACCTGTTGAAGCATGTAATTCATTTCCTGTTATTTTAGGATATTCGTTTCTTGCAACTTTTAACGTGTTGATTAATTATAGGAATGGACTAATAAAACTATCATTTGGAAACATGACATCAGAGATGAATATTTTCAATATTTGCAAACAACCTGGAGATGATAATGATTTACAAGAAGTAGATCGTACTGAACAATTAGTTTATGATCAACTTGAGTCTATTTTGAGTAAAATGAAGTTAGATGAATCTAAAGATTTGCAAATGATTTATTCTCACGAAGAAATCACAGATGAAAAAGGCATAAAAAATATTGATGCGGATCTTTTGTCAAGAGTGACAACAAATTCGACATATGACATCACACCAATCAATGATTACTTTCCTGACCAATCCTTACTTTTTCTTAGTCTAATGTGTTGGTGTGATAAAAATATTAAGTTTTGTGCTTCAGGAGATTTGCCAACTCATTGAAGTACCCAAGACAAAGAAAAGTTTTTGAACAAAGTGAAGAACTTTTATTGGGATGACCATAGGTCTATTAAATGTTAATGGTTATTATGATAAGTTATTGTCATTTCTTGATCATGCTATTGAACAAGAATTTCTAACATTTTTGGCATGACAAATCATAATCTTTGTTGCTACTGCTGAACAATTGATTAACCAACTATAATCTTTCATTCTTGTAATTGATCCCTCCATGAGTAGCATAAATTGGTCATTTAAGGAAAGCCATAAAAAGCTTAGATTGAATTTGAGCCTTCATTTGTGAATCTTTATGTCTTTTGGTTTTATTATTGTGTTTTATTGTTTCTTATATTTGTTTAAGTGTGTTTCAAGTTTGTTAGTGTTTGTTATTTCAAGTGATGTCTTCTATACTCTATCTTTCTACATTAAGACATTGAGGACAATATCTCGTTTTGGTTGGGGGGAGAGGGTAGTAGTTGAAAAAATAAATTAATTAACTGTGTTTTCTATTTCATAAAGCGTGTACAAAATTGTTGTTACTAGAATGGTAGAGTAAATGAATTCTTTTGTTAAAGTGACTCTTGAGACGCATCTTAGTAGCAATTCTTAACAAGGTCTATCATAATATTTCTTGAAATACTCAAGTTTACAAACTCTCGCATTGTTATCACTTAATTATACTCATATACTCATTTAACATGTATTCTTAAACCTTAATTTTCACACATACACTTTAACATATGATTGTGGGTTGCATATTAGATTATTATATTATTTATGTTCTTTTGTTAAAGGTAACAACTAAGAAAAATGGATAATATATAATTTGAAAAAAAAACAAAAAAAAGAGAAAAAGATGATGATAATAAAAATATAGATAAGTTTGGTTTCTTAGCCTCCTTAACCTAAGCAATTAAGCCCGAAGAGATGTTTTAACACTAATACCCTCAAATCAACTAACTTTGGAACTATTGGCCTAACTTTTGTTACATAGGTTGAGGAAAAAAGTTTAAGGGAATCAAACATTATACTATCTATGTATCAGTATCTGCAACCTGAGTTACTAAACTCGTAGGGGTATCTCAACACCTAATGGCATAAGGCTGACTGGTCTGGGAGTCATCAGTCGAAAGCTTGTTACATGGGTTAAAGATGCATTGTGTTTTAAGTTACATGTATATATATTTTTTAAAAAATCATAACCTAAGGAAGTTAACCTTAAACATTAGAAAAAAAAATTGTTTTCTTCCAAGTAAAGCCCCATAACTATATGTTGATATATTGAGTACAAAAAAAAACATTTATTAATATCTTGTTTAAGAGGTATTGAACAAATATATAAATTTAATGAGAGTTTGTTTATCGGGATAGATTAATGGAAGTTGAATGATGAATACCTTGCTTCATGGAATTTGCAAATTGTTTTTCTATTTTAACACTTTGATTACTATGGATTATTAATAAGCTTGTTAGGGGGTGTGATTAGACTTAAAAGTGTATTTTTTTTAAGGTTTTATATCATTATTTTGCACTTGAAGTATCAATAATTTCTTAACTAAAACATGTTTTATAATAACATATCTAATAATATAAGATACCTTTAATTTATGGTAAATATTCATTTTAAATGTAGGTCTATCACATAAATGAAATGATTGATTGATAAGTTTAAGAACTGAAATTGAAAGGACAAAGAGATGGCCTAACTTAGAAAAGAGATGTTGAAGTAGTCCAAACTAGAACATTGTTCGGTAATTGGGTTATATCTGGAGTTGTAGATCTCGGATTTAGGTCTACTTTATAGGATGGAAAGGTAAGACATAGGCATACAACTTTCATGGGAGCTCAAGATTTAAAAAGGCCATTTTCAAGTCCAAATTGTAGCAACAACGAAAAAGTCTGAATCTGTCCTGCAGCTCAAACACTGTTCAATGTTTAGCACATATCTAGAGTTTTAAAAGTTCAAATGACCTCAATTTCTTTTCCTGAAAAGTTGAGATAATTTTCTAAAACTTTAATTTTTTTAAGTGGTTCCAATTCTAATGTTATTAATGATGTTTTGGGTAGACAAAAGAAGATAAGGATTATCACCAAGTCAAGAGCTAGCCACCCACTAATCAATTAGTCATCAAATCAATAGTTTCTAATTTTGGCCTATAAAAGGAGGTATTTGCCATGCATTTAGGCATGTTGGTTTTCAGATCAAGATCATGCTCTTGTTTTCTCTTTTTGTATTGCTTATGTTTTGCTTTCATTTATATCAAGTTTATACCTTTTATTTCATTTTCTTTACTTAGTTAACTTTTATCTTTATTATGTTTTTATCTTGTTTATTTATTTTTCTTTCTTCCATTATGTTTAGTTAGGTTTTTTATGTCAAGGTGAAAAGGTTACACTAATGGTGTAAGAATAAGTATAATGTAAACTCAACATGGACCTTAATGTTGGATACTAACATGTTTTGTGTTTGTTATCTTGTTCACTCTTTAATACTTTGCTTGTTAAATTGTTAATCTAGATTTATATTGTATGACACTTGGTACAAAAAAAATACTTGGCACAACAAATACTTGCCACTTTCATAGCCCATACTATATGTTATAACCGACACTTGAGCTATGAAAGCAACTTGATTTGTTGTTAACATAAGTTATAATCATGAATACCTGACTACATTTATAAGTATTAGCATTATTCGAATAAGATAACTAATGTAATCATGTTAACAATTTATAATCTAATTGGAACCTCCTTTATGTGTGTTTTCCAATTAAATAATAAGAGTTTATGCTATACTTGTTTGACATACCAATAGTGGATCCTTTAACCTTAACATTTATTGCTATCCTTGTTTAATCCTTATGTTAATCTTCTATCTCAAAGTTCTCATCAACTTCTTTATTATTATTACTACCACCACCACCACCACCATTACTACTACTATTACTATTACTAGTACTATTATTACTATGATTGTTGTTGTTGTTGTTGCTATTGTTATTGTTATTATTGTTGTTGTTGTATTGTTGTTATCTATAATTTATACAATTAAACTCCTTGTGGTTCGACCTAGTCTTGCCGTGTTATTTATTACGTCGACACTCCTACATTAGGGAGAAGGCATCAATATTTTGGTTGTGTCACAAGGTTCAAGAGTGGGGTTTTCAATAACCTTATCATTGTGAAGAGTGATGATTAATTTGACTTGATCCATGTGTTGGCTTCTGGAACTACTTGCATATATATTGTATTGCCCTTTGGGATTTTATTGTAGTTGAAATGGAAACTTACCTTTCTTTTGAAAACTAAGAGTAGCTGTGAACTTTGAAAGAGTATCTTTAAAATCTATTATGGTTTGAGCAAGTTAAGTATTGATTGTCTCTTACTTTTGAATGCATGTAATGTTTCCTCAAGATTTCTTCTAGGAGAGAGCATGAGGAGGTGCATATCCATAACAATTTTGGAAATTATAGTGTGCTTAAAATGGTGGTTATGAAGTTTTTGCATTATTATTATCACTCTTCCAACTTAAATTTAGGTGATTTCTTCAACTAGGTTTGTATATTTGCGAGTATGGGTTATGATTATGCCTTTGGAAACTGTTTAAAGCTTGAGCTTGTTTATGGAGACATTCCTTAAAAGGAGGAAAAGTTGGACAGTTATAGGTTGAATGTTCATTGGTTTCACATATTTGACATACAATGTCTTGAACAGATTTTAATTGATCACATTCTAATGTCTCAACTTTTCTAGCTAAAGATATAAACTTGGCTTAAAGGTCATAATCTTCCCTAAGGTTGTACATACCTCTACTTGATATATGAGGTTAGGTTTTTCCTAGTGCCTCATAAGTGCCTATAGTGTCCTAATTTTAAGCATTTTCAGCTAGCAAGTCTAAGTACTCAATTGCTTCATCAGGGTCTTTATCTTCAAAAGTTCCATTGCACATGAATTCCACCATTTGCCTATATTTAGGTGTTAAACTTTCATAAAAATATGAAACCAATCTCCATGTTTCAAAACCATGATAAGGGCTAGTATTAAATAAGTCTCGATACCTATCCCAATATTGGTAAAATATTTGTTTTTGAGTGAAAATTGTGATTTGTCTTTTGAAAGAGTTTGTTTTATGAGATGAAAAAAACTTCTTTAAAAATTATTATTGGATTTCATCCTAAACACAAATGGATCCTAATCTTAGATTTTATAGCCATATTTTAGCTTGATCTTTTAAAGGAAAAGAAAAAAGCTTTAATCTGATAGTGATCATACTACAATTTAAGTTATTATAGATGTTACAAATCTCCTCAAATTTCTTTAAATACAGTATGGATTTTCTAAATCTAAGCCATAAAAAAAGGTAAAAGTTGAATAATGCTTGGCCTGAAATTGAAATGAGATGCATGATACGACCAAAAAATTGATGTCTTCTCCGAAGTGCATAAGTGTCGAAGCAATAAATAACCCACCAAGACCGGGGTCGAACCATAGGGAATTTAATTGTATAAATTATAAAAAATAATAATATAACAATAAAAATAATAATAGTAGTAGTAGTAGTAGTAAAAGAAAAAGAAAACGAAAAAGAAGAAGTTAATGCGAACTTTCAGATGAAAGATTAAAGCAAGAATTAAACAATGATAACAACAAATGTCAAGGTTAGAGGATCAACTAATGGTATGTCAAACAAGTGTAATATACACTTTTATTATTCAATTGGAAACCACACACAGAGGTTCCAATTAGATTATAAATTGTTAATATGATTACATTAGTTATCTTATTCGATTAATGCTAATACTTGTAAATCTCGTCAAGCATTCATGATTATAACTTATGTTAACATCAAATCAAGTTCCTTTCATAGCTCAGGTGTCGGTTATACCATACAGTATGGGCTATGAAAGTGCCAAGCATTTATTGTACCAAGTGTTATACAACATAAATCTAGATTAGTCATTTGACAAGCAAAGTATTAAAGAGTGAAGAAGATAACAAATATAAAACATGTTAGTATCAAACATTAAAATCCATATTAAGTTTATACTATACTTATTCTTACCCCATTAGTATAACCTTTTTACCTTGGCATAATAAACTTAGCTAAACCTAATGAAAGAAAGAAAAATAGAAAAATAAATAAACAAAATAAGAACATAAATAAGATAAAAGTTAACTAAGTAAAGGAAAAGCAATGAAAGGTATAAACTTGATATTAATGAAAACAAAACCTAAACATTACAAAAATTCAAAGAGAGAAAGCAAAAGCATGATCTTGATCTAGAGACCAAGATGTCTAAATGCATGGCAAATGCCTCCTTTTATAGGCCAAAATTGGTGATGACAATCATTATCTTTTATAGTCTGCCTAAATCATCATTGACAACGTCAGAATTGGAATACTTATAAAAGTTGTAGGAAGTTATCTCAGCTTTCCAAGAAAAAAAAATGGAGGTCATCTGGACTTCTAAAACTCTAGATATAGGTCAAACAGTGAATAGTGCGTGGGCTGTAGGATAGATTCGAACTTCTTTGTTGGTTCTACAATTTGGACTTGAAAATGTCCTTTTTAAATCTTGAGCTCTATAAAAATTATAGGTCTATGTCTTACCTTTCCATCTATATAAAGTAGACCTAAATCCGAGATCTACAGCTCCAGATATGACCTAATTACCGAAGAGTGTTTCGGTTTGGACAGCACCAACATCTCTTTTCTAAGTTTGACTATCTCTTTGTCCTTTCAATTTCAATTCTTAACTCATCAGTCAATCCTTTCATTTATGTAATAGGCCTGCATTTAAAATGAACATTTACCACAAATTAAATGTATTTTATATTATTAGATATGTTATTATAAAACATGTTTTAGTTAAGGAGTTATTGATACTTCAAGTGCAAAATGATGATATAAAACCTTGATAAAAATGCACTTTTAAGTACTAATCAATGCATCAAGAGGAAAAACTATGCATAAAGGTGTAGTTGTTCTTATGGGATTCATGTGATCTCTAATTGTTCTGACATGGTTATTCTCATTATGAAACGACTAATTATCTTCTTCAACCATATTTTCTGAAAATGATTAGAATACCCCACAAAGTCTACCACTTAATGTACATGACCAAATCTAATGCACGTGTAGGAATATAATAAAAGGAAGAATAAAATAAAAGAAAATGAAACAAAATAAAAGAAACAAAGTTAGAAACAAGAAAAGTGAAGAGAGAAAATAAAATAAATACTATAATTTATATAAGAATTTACCTACCCAGCAACAACATAAAAAACTTGACACGACTAAAAGATTGATGTCTTCTTCCAAGTACAGGAGTGTTGAAGTAATAAATAACCTAGTAAAACCGAGGTTATACCACAGAGAGGTTAACTATATAAATTATAAATAATAACAACAACAATAGTAGTAGTAGTAGTAATAACAATAATAATAAGAAAAGGAATAAGAAGAAAAAGTTAAAGAGAACTTTGAGATTGTAAGATTAATGTGAGGATTAAATAATGATAAAAACAAATGTCAAGGTTAGAGGATCCACTAATGGTATTTCAAACAAGTATATTATGAACTCTTTTTACTACTCAATTGGAAAGCACACACAAAGGAGGTTCCAATCAAATTATAAAATATTAACATGATTACATTAGTTATCTTATTCGAATAATGCTAATACTTGTAAATGTTGTTAGGTATTTATAATTATAACTTATGTTAACAACAAACCAAGTTCTTTTCATAGCATAGGTGTCGATTATACCATACCATTTGGCTATGAAAGTATGAAGTATTTGTTATACCAAGTGTTTTACAACATAAATCAAATATTAAAGTCTATGTTGAGTTTACACTATACTTATTCTTACATCATTAGTGCAACCTTTTCATCTTGACATAATAAACTTAACTAAATATGATAAAGAAGAGAAAAACATAAATAAATAAGATAAAAGTTGACTAAGTGAAGGAAATGAAATAAAAGGCATAAACAAAAGATTAATGAAAGCAACACTTAAACATTACAAAAATATAAAGAAAAAGAGCAAGAACATGATCTTGATCTAAAACCCAAGATGCCTAATGCATGGCAAATACCTTTTTTATAGGTCAAAATTGAAAATTATTGATTTGATGACTAATTGTTGAGTGGATGACCAACTCTTGACTTAGTGACAATCCTTATCATCTTGTCTACCAAAAATATCATTGCTAATATTTGAATTCGAACAAACTTAAATCATGAAAGTTCTAGAAAATTGTCCCAGCTTTCCAACAAAAAAAATTGAGGGTTTTGGACTTCTAGAACTCAAGATATGGGTTGAACACTGAACAGTTTCTGGGCTGCAGGACAGATTCAGACTTCTCTGTTGTTGCTAAGATTTGGACTTTCAAACAACAAAATTGAGTCTTGCCTTCCAATGAATTTTTAGGCCTATGTCTTAGCTTTCTATCCACATGGAGCAAACCCAAATCCAAGTTCTATAGCTCCAAATATGACCCAATGACTGAACAACGTTCTAGTTTGGACTGAATCAACATCTCTTTTCTAAGCTTCACCCTCTCTTTGTCTTCTTATTTTCAGTTGTTGAACTCATCAATCAATCCTTTGATTTATGTGATAGACCTACATTTAATATGAAAATTTACCATAAATTAAATGTATCTTATAGTATCAGACTTGTTATTATAAAGCATGCTTTATTAGTTAAGGAGTTATTGATACTTCAAGTGCAAAATGTTGATATAAAACCTTAATAAAAATACACTTTTAAGTACTAATCACTTATACCATACATTTGGCTATGAAAATGTCAAACATTTGTTGTACCAAGTGTTTAAAATAAAAATGTAGATTAATCATTTAACAAGCAAGGTATTAAGAATCAATAAGATAAAAATCATAAGACATGTTAATAGCAAGCTCTTTAAGACATAATCATTGAAATCCATATGGAGTTTATATTATACTTATCCTAACACAATTAGTGAAACCTTTTTACCTTGATATAATACACTTAGCAAAGCAAAATGAAGAAGAGAAACATAAATAAACAAGAGGAGAACATGATTATATAGTAACACAACCAAAAGATTGATGTTTTCTCCCAAGTGTTGGAGCGTCGAAGTAATAAATAACGTGACAAGACTAGAGTCGAAACATAGGGAAGTTAACTATATAAATTATAAATAATAATAATAGTAGTAGTAGTAGTAGTAGTACTAGTAATAACAAGAAGAAGAAGAAGAAGTTGAAGACAATTTTGAGATGTAATATTAATGTGAGAATTAAACAATGATAAAAATAAATGTCAAGGTTAGAGAATTTACTAATAGTATTTCAAACAAGTATAGTATAAACTCTTTTTATTACTTAACTAGAAACCACACACAAAGAAAGTTCCAATCGGATTATAAATTGTTAACATGATTACATTAGTTATCTTATTCGAATAATGCTAACACTTATAAATGTTGTCAATAATTCATAATTATAACTTATCTTAACAACAAATCAAGTCCCTTTCATAGCATAAGTATCGGTTATACCATATGATTGGGCTATGAAGGTGCCAAGTATTTGTTGCACCAAATGTTATACAACATAAATCAAGATTAATCATTTAATAAGCAAAGTATTAAAAGTGAACAAGATAACAAATACAAAACATTTTAGTATCAAACATTAAAGTATATATTGAGTTTTCACTATACTTATTCTTACACCATTAGTGTAACCTTTTCAAATTGACATAATAAACTTAGCTAAACATAATGAAAGAAAGAAAAATAAATGAACAAAATAAGAATATAAACAAGAGATAAAAGAAAGCAAAACTTAAACATTATAAAAATATAAAGAAACTCTTGATCTGAAAACCAAGAAGCCTAAATGCATGGAAAATTACTTTTTCTATAGGTCAAAATTAGGAACTATTGATTTGTCGACTAATTATTGAGTAGGTGGCCAACTTTTAACTTGATAACAATCTTTATCTTCTTTTCTGAACAAAACATCATTACTAACGTCAGAATTCGAATAGACTTGAAATATGAAGTTCTAGGAAATTGTCTGAGCTTTTCAACAAAAAAGAATTGTTATCATTTGGACTTCTAGAACTTTAGATATGGGTTGAGCACTGAATAGTGTCTGGGCTGTAAGACAGATTCAGACTTCTTTATTGTTACTAAGATTTGGACTTCTAAATAGAAAAATTGATTCTTGCCTTCCCACATGAATGGTTTAGTTCTATGTCTTAGCTTTCCATCCATATAAAGCAAACCTAAATCCAAGTTCTAGAGCTTCAATTATGATCTAATTACCAAATAGTGTTCCTGTTTGGACTAAAACAACATCTCTTTTCTAAGCTTCATCCTCTCTTTGTCTTCTCAATTTTAGTAGTTAAACTCATCAATCAATCCTTTTATTTATGTGATAGACTTGCATTTAAGATGAATATTTACCATAAATTTAAGGTATCTTATACTATTACATATATTATTATAAAACATGATTTAGTTAAGGAGTTATTGATACTTCAAGTGCAAAATGATGATATATAAAACCTTGATAAAAATGCACTTTTAAGTACTAATCATATAGTAAAGGAAATGAAAGACATAAACAAGAGATTAATAAAAGCAAACTTAAACATTACAAAAATATGAAGAAAGAGAGCAAGAACATGATCCTGATCTCAAAACCAAGATGCCTAAATGCATGACAAATACCTCTTTTTATAGGCCAAAGTTTGGAAGTATTAATTTGTTCACTAATTGTTGAGTGGGTGGACACATGTTGACTTGGTGACAATCCTTATCTTCTTGTCTAATCAAAATGTCTTTGCTAACATCAGAATTTGAAAAGACTGTCTACATGAAAGTTCTAAGAAATTGTCTCAATTTTTTAACAAAACATAATGAGGTCATTTGGACTTCTAGAAATCGAGATATGGGCTAAACACTGAACAATATCTAGGCTACAGATAGATTCGAACTTCTCCATTGTTGCTACAATTTGAACTTGAAAATGACCTTTTTGAATCTTGGACTACTACATGAAATTTCTAGGCCTATGACTTAGCTTTCCATCCATATAGAGCAGACCTAAATCCAAGTTCTACAACTCTAGTTATGATCCAATGACCGAATAGTGTTCTAGTTTGGACTGAACTAGCATCACTTTTCCATGATTGGCTCTCTCCTTGTCTTCTTATTTTTAGAAGTTAAACTCATCAATCAATACCTTTATTTATGTGATAGACTTGCATTTAAGATGAACATTTACCATAAATTAAAGGTATTTTATAGTATTAAACATGATATTATAAAACATGCTCTAGTTAAGGAGTTATTGATACTTTAAGTGCAAAAAGATCATATAAAACATTGATTAAAATGTACTTTTAAGTAGTTTTTGCTGTCGATTTCTTAAATCGTTAGCGACACAATTTTTATTGCTGATTTGTTGAATCGGTAGCGACGTTGTTTTGGCTGTTGATTTCCTGAATCGGTAGAATGTAGTTTTCACTGCTGATTTAGAAATTGAGAGCGATATATTTTTATGAAAAGTTTGGGAAACAAATTGAATTGTCTTAAAGAGCTGGGAGGGAGGGTAAAACTAGTTTTGGAGAGACCGAAACAAGGATAAGAACACATCCAAACCAACCCCAAACACCCCCTATTTAACAGGGAGTACAAATACAAGAACGAGAGAGAAGGTGACCCTTCCTCTTCCAAAAGTTGTCTGCACCAGTTGCATGTCCAGCTACATGTTGCTCTTCCTTTCCTCCTTCCTAACAGAAACCTAAACCAAACTAGCAGAGAGTACCTTATGAACATGTGAGGGAGGGTTGAGACCTTAAGAGAAGATTGGACAACTGCCTAGAGGGAAAGGAAAAAGAGGCCGGAAAACATGAGAGGAAGAAAAAGAAGGAGAACTAGTAGGAGAGGAGAAAGAATACTGTCAAGCTTTCCCCAAACATAGTTAGATTAGAAAGGAATGGGTCATGAAACTCCCTTCCTTAAGACCTAGAACTGGAAATGAAGAAGAAAACCCTAAGAAAATTGACCTAAGACCTGAGACCTGAGACCTAAGCTAGCTATGGAGGAAACTGAAATTAACTAAGAGGACAAGGAAACAGAAACAAAATGAGGCCAATTCCTAGAACATCTAACGAAGAAAAATGAACAAAATGGAAAGAATAAATCATGGTAGAGGGTTGGCCTTAACTATAGGGTTGGCCAGCATCCATATGTGTGTTCAGCTAGAATTTATTGAAATATTATATGCTGGAATTGATGGTTTCAACGTGTGTGTTCTATTGGAATTTGTTGAAAGATTATATGTTGAAATTAATGGTTTTTAATGTGTATTATACTGGAATTGATGGTTTCAATGTATGTGTTCTACTGGAACTTAGCGATAGTTTATGTGCTAGGATTATTATAGTGTGTGTGGTGTGTATTCATGCTGAAATGTGGTTGTGCACCAAATTTGTGATTCGCTGCCAAAATTGTGTCGTCTGCAGCGAATCAGCATTCGTTACTGAATGGCATGTTCTGTAATGAATTTGTGTTTCATTATGGAAATTGTGTCATCTACAGTGAATTTGAGATTCGCTGTCAAAGCTAAGTTGTCTGTAGTGAATTAGCATTTGCTGCTGAATTGTGTGTTTTGTATCGAAATTATAATTCACTACTGAAACTGAGTTGGTCGCAACAAATTAGCATTGACTGCAGAATGGTATGTTTTATAGCGAAATTGTGATTTGTTGCCGAAACTGTCATCTGCAATGAATTTGTGATTCGCTATTGAAACTGAGTTGTTTGTAGTGAATTAGGATTTATTGCCGAATTATGTGTTATGTAATAAAATTGTGATTTGCTGTCAAAACTGAATTAGTTGTAGGGAATTAGGATTCAATATCGAATTGTGTGCTCTATAGTAAAATTGTGATTCGCTACCAAAACTGAGTTGTCTGTAGTGAATTAGCATTCACTTCCGAATCGTGTGTTCTATAGTGAATTTGGGAGTCATTACTGAAGTTAAGTTCTCTACAGCAAATTAGCATTTATTGCCAAATTGTGTGTTCCATAGCGAAATCATGATTCGCTGCCGAAACTGCGTTGCCTGTAGCGAATTAGCATTTGGTGCCAAATTGCATGTTTTATAGGGAATTTATGATTCGTTGTCGAGGTTAAGTTTTCTACTACTAATCTTTGATTCACTACCAAAACTGAGTTGTCTGCATTGAATTAGCATTCATTATTGAGTTAGGTGTTTTGCAATGAATTTGTGATTCGTTATTGAAACTGAGTTACCTGTAGTGAATTAGTATTCGTTGCCGAATTATGTGTTCTACAACGAAATTATGATTCATTGTTTGTAGTGAAGTAGCATTTGCTGCCGTAAAACATGTTGGCTGTAGCGAACCAGTTTTCACTACTAAAATTATAGCACCAGCAGTGAACCAATTTTAGTTGCCGAATTGCCCAACCTACTGCGAACCAGTTTTCGCTACCGATTTCTACAATAGGCCTCCAAGGTAGAAATGACTTAAATGCTAGTAACAATTTCATGGTATGATGGTGTAAAATGGGGAACACTTGAATGTGAACATATGAACTCTTGAAATAAGTATGGTAACAATTGTGATTCAAAGATATAAATGTACTGATTTATGACCATGACTATTTTAGGTGGTGTGGTCAGCATTGGACCATCATTAGGTAGAGCAGGTAGGTGACTTTCACCTTCCTTTTTCATATATTGAAATATGAAATACTTTATCATGAATGTTACCATATTGTGTTAAAACAGATATCAGATTGTCAAACGCTTAAATGTTAACAAATGGTTAATTAGCTTCAGCTAATAGCATTCGAATGGATGACCGAGACAAACAATTGATTAGCCTCAGCTAATAGCATTCGAATGGATGACCGAGACAAATGATTGATTAGCCTCAGCTAATAGCATGAAGTGGATGGCATCTGAAGTGGATGGCTTATACCATCAAAGAGTTGATGTTTTATCTTAAGTGTAGGAGTGTCAAAGTAATAAATAACCCAGCAAGACCAGGGTTGAACTACAAGGAAGTTAACTATATAAAGCAATAATAATAATAATAAGAAGAAGAAGAAGAAGAACATCATCAACAACAGCAACAACAATGATGATAATGGTGGTGGTGATGATGAGTTAAAGAGGACTTTGAGATATAAGATTAATGTGAAGATTATACAATGATAAAAACAAATGTCAAGGTTAAAAGATATACTAATAGTATTAGAGATAAGTAAAGTATAAACTCTTTATAAATTATCAACATGATCATATTAATCATCTTATTTACGTAACACCATACTTATAAATTTTATCAAGTATTCATGATGCTAACTTATGTTGACAACAAATCAAGTTCCTCTCAAAATAACGATATCAGCTGAAGACTATAAAGGTCAAGTATTTGATGTACCAAGTGTTATACAACACAAATCTAGATTAACCATTTAACAAGCAAGGTATTAAGAATTAATAAGATAAAAATGATAAGACATGTTAATAGCAAGTTGTTTAGGATACAGGCGTTGAAGTCCATATTGAGTTTATATTATACTTATCCTAACACCATTAGTAAAAACTTTTCACCTTGATATAATTAACTTAGCTAGACATTATGAAGAAGAAAAACATAAATAAACAATAGAAGAACATAAACATGATATAAGTTAACTAAGTATAGTAAAGGAAATGAAAAGCATAAACAAGAAATTAATGAAAGCAAAACTTAAGCATTACAAAAATATCAAGAGAGAGAGCAAGAACATGATCTTGATATAAAAAACAAGATGCCTAAATGAATGAAAAATGCCTCCTTTTATAGGCTAGAATTCAGAACTATTCATTTGATAATTGATAATTGATGTTGTGGCCAATTATTGATTTAGTGGACTTGGTGGACACCAGCACTTAAGCATTTTGGCTAGATGAAATGATATTGATGTAATTAGAATTTGGCAAAGTGTTCTGCATAAAAATTGTTGGAAATTATCTTTTCCTTCCACCCACCAATATTTAGAGCATTTGGAGCACTACTGCTCGAGATATGTCTAAAATACTAAGTAGTGTTGCTGGTGGACGTGGTAGATAACCCTCAAGCTCTTGTCTAGATGAAATGTCATTTATATCATTAGAATTTGAGCAGGGCTTCCACATAAAAGTTGTTAGAAATTGTCTTTTCCTTCCACCTACTACATTTCACATCATTTGGCCTTCTAAAACTCTAGTTATAGGTAAAACTCTAAATAGTGTTTGGGTTGGATTGCAGAACAATGTCTCATTTCGGTTAAAGAAAGAGGGTGGTAGTTGAAAAACAATAACTAACTAACTGCCTTTTTTTTAATAAAACCATTTGACAAAGCTTTTGTTACGAGGATGATAGAGTAAGGGAGAATTTTATTGACTCTTAAGACACATCTTAGTAAACATTATTAAAAAGGTCTATCATAATACTTTTTGAAATATTCAAGTTTACAAACTCTTGATTTGGTGACAATCCTTATCTTCTCTTGTCTACCCAAAACATCATTAATAACGTTAAAAGTGGAGCCACTTGAAATGAAAGTTGTAGGAAATTATCTCAGTTTTCCAAGAAAAAAAATAGAGGTCATGTGGACTTCTAGAGCTCTAGGTATGGCCCAAACACTAAACAGTGTTTGGGCTGTTGGACAGATTCGGACTTCTTTATTGTTGCTACAATTTGGACTTGAAAATGACCTTTTTAAAACCAGACCTCCACATGAAATTTGTAGGCCTATTTCTTATCTTTCCATCCATATAAAGTAGACCTAAATCCAAGATTTACAGTTCCAGATATGACCCAATTACCGAATAGTGTTCTAGTTTGGATTACACCAACATCTCTTTTCTAAGTTTAGCCATCACTTTGTCCCTTCAATTTCAGTTCTTAAACTCATCAATAAATCCTTTCATTTATGTGATAGGCCTACATTTAAAATGAATATAAAACCTTGATAAAAATGCACTTTTAAGTACTAATCAGCTTGTTACATGGGTTAAGGAGAAAAACCTAAGGGAATCAAACATTGCACTATCTACATATTAGTATTTGTAACCTGAGTTACTAAGCTCATAAGGGTGTTTCAACACCTAATGCCCTAAGAACAACTAGTCTAGAAGTCATTAGCCGAAAGCTTGTTACATGGGTTAAAGATGAATTATGTTATCTGTATATATATTAAAAAAAAATTAAAAAAATAATCTCCATCCAAGGAAGTCAACCTTAAACATTAGAACAAAATATTATTTTCTTCCAATAAAGCCCCATCTTCTATGTTTTCATATATTAAGCATATAAAAAGGAAGGTTTATTAATATTTTGATTAGGAGGTATTGAATAGATATTTAAATTTAATGAGAGTTTGTTTATTTTGATAGATTAATGGAAGTTGAATGATCAATGCCTTACTTTGTCAAACTTGCAAATTGTTTTCCTAGTTTAACGCTTTGATTACTAAAGACTAGTAATAAGCTGGTTGGGAGGTGTGTTTAGTACTTAAAAGTGTTTTCATATGTTTTCATATGTCATCTTTTTACACTTAAAGTATCAATTACTCCTTAACTAAAGCATGTTTTATAGTATCATGTCTAATATTATAAGTTATATTTAATTTATGGTAAATATTCATTTTAAATATAGGCTTATTACATAAATAAAAAGATTAATTGATTAGTTTAACTTCTGCAATTTAGAACACAAGGAGAGGGCTAAGATTAGAAAACAGATGTTGGTTCAATCCAAACTAGAACACCATTCGATTATTGGATCATAACTAGAGCTGTAAAACTTGGATTTCGGTCTAGTGTATATGGATAGAAAGGTAAGAAATAGGCCTAAAACTTTTATAAGAGTTCAAGATTCAAAATGGCCATTTTCAAATTCAAATTGTAGCAACAACGGAGAAGTCGGAATTAATCTTGTAGCCCACATACTATTCAGTGTTAAGCTCATATCTCAAGTTTTAGATGTCCAAATGCACCGATTTTTTTTCATGGGAAAGCTAAGATAATTTCCTAAAACTTTCATGAAGATAATCTATTCAAATTCTAATGTTAGTAATGATGTTTTGTTTAGACTAGAAGATAAGGATTGTCACCAAGGCAAAATGTGGTCATTCACTCAACAATTAGTCAACAAATCAGTAGTTCCAAATTTTAGCCTATAAAAGAAGGCATTTGTCATGCCTTTAGGCATCTTGGTTTTTAGATCAAGATAATGTTCTTCCTCTCTTTTTTTTTATATTTTTGTAATGCTTAAGTTTTGCTTATATTAATCTCTTGTTTATACTTCTCAATTCTTTTCCTTCACTTAGTTAATTGATTAGTTTAACTTCTGCAATTTAGAACACAAGGAGAGGGCTAAGATTAGAAAACAGATGTTGGTTCAATCCAAACTAGAACACCATTCGATTATTGGATCATAACTAGAGCTGTAAAACTTGGATTTCGGTCTAGTGTATATGGATAGAAAGGTAAGAAATAGGCCTAAAACTTTTATAAGAGTTCAAGATTCAAAATGGCCATTTTCAAATTCAAATTGTAGCAACAACGGAGAAGTCGGAATTAATCTTGTAGCCCATATACTATTCAGTGTTAAGCTCATATCTCAAGTTTTAGATGTCCAAATGCACCGATTCTTTTTCATGGGAAAGCTAAGATAATTTCCTAAAACTTTCATGAAGATAATCTGTTCAAATTCTAATGTTAGTAATGATGTTTTGTTTAGACTAGAAGATAAGGATTGTCACCAAGGCAAAATGTGGTCATTCACTCAACAATTAGTCAACAAATCAGTAGTTCCAAATTTTAGCCTATAAAAAAAGGCATTTGTCATGCCTTTAGGCATCTTGGTTTTTAGATCAAGATAATGTTCTTCCTCTCTTTTTTTTTTATATTTTTGTAATGCTTAAGTTTTGCTTATATTAATCTCTTGTTTATACTTCTCAATTCTTTTCCTTCACTTAGTTATTAATCTCTTGTTTATGCTTATCAATTCCATTCCTTCCCTTTGTTAAGTTTTATCATATTTATGTTCTTATCTTGTTTATTTATGTTTTTCTATTTCATTATGTTTAGTTAAGTTCATTGTGTCAAGGTGAAAAGGTTACACTTATGGTGTAAGAATAAGTATAGTATAAACTCAACATGGACCTTAATGTTTAATACAAACATGTTTTGTATTTATTATCTTGTTCACTTTTAATACTTTGCTCGTTAAATGGTTAATATAGATTTATGTTGTATAACCCTTGGTACAACAAATACTTGGCACTTTCATAGCCCAACCATATTGGATAGCCTACACCTGTGCTATGAAAAGAACTTGATTTGTTGTTAACATAAGTTATAATCATAAATAACTAATAAAATTTACAAGTATTGATATTATTTGAATAAGATAACTAATATAATCATGTTAGCAATTTATAATCTGATTGGAACCTCCTTTGTGTGTGATTTCCAGTTGAGCAATAAAAAGATCCTCTAACCTTGACATTTATTTTTATCATTATTTAATCCTCACATTAATCATACAATCTCATAGTTCTCTTTAACTATTGTTGTTGTTATTTATAATTTATATAGTTAACCTTCCTATGGTTCGATCCCGATCTTGGTGGGTTACTTATTACTTTGACACTCCATCACTTAGGAGAAGACATCAATTTTTTGGTCGTGTCACATAAAAAAGCTTGAATAATCTAAAACATGCTTAAAAAAAAACAGAAATAAAACAACTATATAAAAAAAATACATAATTATTCCAACACCAAAATCAAACTAAAAATGCAAGATGAGCTCAAACAACATCAAAAGAGGTTTAAACATTAAAGAAACATGAATACTGATTGATACTTAAAAGTATATTTTTATCAAGGTTTTTAAATCATCATTTTGCTACTTTATATGAATGGAAAGGTAAGACATAGGCCTAGAATTTTTATATGGAACCAAAGATCTAGAAAGGCCATTTTCAAGTCCAAATTGTAGCAACAACAAAGAAGCCCGAATCTGTTCTCCAGCCCAAATACTGTTCAGTATTTTGGCCATATCTGGAGTTCTAGAAGTCCAAATGAGCTGAAGTTTTTCCACAAGAAAGATGAGACAACTTCCTACAACTTTTATGTTTTCAAGTGGCTCCAATTTCGACGATATTAATGACGTTTTGGGCAGACAAGAGAAGATAAGGATTGTCACCAAGTCAAGAGTTGGTCACCCACTCATCAATTAGTCATCAAATCAATAGTTCCTAATTTTGTCCTATAACAGGAGGCATTTGCCATGCATTTAGGCATCTTGGTCTCTAGATCAAGATCATGCTTTTGCTTTCTCTCTTTATATTTTTTGTAATGTTTATGCTTTGCTTTCATTAATATCAAGTTTATGCCTTTCATTTACTTAACTAACTTTTATCCTATTTATGTTCTTATTTTTGTTTATTTATTTTTCTTTCATTCATTATGTTTAGCTAAGTTTATTATGTCAAGGTGAAAAGGTTACACTAATGGTGTAAGAATAAGTATAGTGTAAACTTAATATGGACTTGCATGTTTGATACTAACATGTTTTGTATTTGTTATCTTGTTCACTCTTTAATACTTTGCTTGTCAAATGACTAACCTTGATTTATGTTGTATAACACTTGGTACAACAAATACTTAGCACTTTCATAGCCCATACTGTATGGTATAACCGACACTTGAGCTATGAAAGGAACTTGATTTGTTATTAACATAAGTTATAATCATGAATGCTTGACGAGATTTACAAGTATTAGCATTAATCGAATAAGATGACTAATGTAATCATGTTAACAATATATAATCTAATTGGAACCTCCTCTGTGTATGGTTTCCAATTGAATAATAAGAGTTTATACTATACTTGTTTAACATACCATTAATGGATCCTCTAACCTTGACATTTGTTATTATCTTTGTTTAATCCTTACATTAATATTCCATCTCAAAGTTCTCATCTTCTTCTTCTTCTTCTCCTTCTTTTCTTTATTATTATTATTATTATTATTGTTGTTGTTGTTGTTGTTGTTGTATTATTATTATTTATAATTTGTACAATTAACCTCCTTGTGGTTCGACCCTGGTCTTGCCGGATTATTTATTACTTCGACACTCCTGCACTTGGGAGAAGACATCAATCTTTTCATCATGTCAAGTTTTTAGCGCCGTTGCCGGGGAGGTAAGTTCTTGTACAAATTATAGTATTTATTTTATTTTCTCTTTTCACTTTTCTTGTATATAACTTTTTTTCTTGTCTCTTATTTCTTCTTCTTTTGTTTTCTTCCTCCTTTTATTCTATTCCTACACGTGCATGAGAGTGTGGTCACGTACATCAAGTGGTAGACTTTGTAGGGTATCCTCATCATTTTCAAACAAAGGAAAGTCAATCACAATTCTGAAATTTATGAAATTTTCAAACAGGTAAGGATCAATATACCTTTGCTGGATGCTATTAAACAGGTTCCTTCCTATGCTAAATTTTTGAAAGATCTATCCACTGTGAAGAGGAAACTGAATGTGAAAAAGAAAGCCTTTCTAGCCGAACAAGTAAGTGCCATTCTTCAGAACAATAATGCTTGGAAATATAAAGACCCTGGTTGTCCTACAATTTCTTGCTTTATTGGAGAGCATAAAATTGAAAGAGCCTTACTTGATCTTGGAGCTAGTGTGAATTTACTTCCATATTCAGTTTTTCAAAGTCTCAATCTAGGTGAGTTAAAACCAACTTTTATATCTCTTTTATTTGCCGATAGATCTGTAAAAGTGCCTAGAGGAATAATTAAAGATGTGTTAGTACAAGTCGATAAATTCATTTAACCTGTGGATTTTATTGTCTTGGACACAGAACCTGTTGAAGCATGTAATTCATTTCCTGTTATTTTAGGACGTCCGTTTCTTGCAACCTCTAACGCATTGATTAATTGTAGGAATGGACTGATGAAGCTATAATTTGGAAACATGACATTGGAGATGAATATTTTCAACATTTGCAAGTAACCTGAAGATGATAATGATTTACAAGAAGTAGATCATATTGGCGAATTAGTTTATGATCAACTTGAATCTACTTTAAGTAAAAATGAATTGGATGAATCTGAAGATTTGCAAATGATTTATTCTGAGGAAGAAATCACGGATGAAAAACGCACCGAAAATGTTGATGCAAATCTTTTGTCAATAGTGACAACAAATTCGACATCTGACATCACACCAATCGATGATTACTTTCCTAACGAATCCTTACTTTCTCTTAGTCCAATGCCTTGGTATGATAAAAATATCAATTTTCTTGCTTTAGGAGATTTGCCACCTGATTGGAGAACCCAAGACAAAGAAAAGTTTTTGAACGAAGTGTAGAGCTTTTATTGTGATGACCCTAACTTATTCAAATATTCTCCTGATCAAATATTTCAAAGATTCATTCCCGAAAATAAGGTAAGTAGTGTCATTAAACTTTGTTATTCTGAAGCATGTGGAAGTTATTTCTCTTCAAAAAAGACAGCTGCAAAAATCTTTCAAAATGGATTTTATTGGCCCACCATGTTCAAGGACACTCATGTATTCTGCAAAACTTGTCAAAATTGTCAAAAAGTTGATACTAGTAAAAAAGTTTTGTTTTATAATTCTCAACTCGATGCATTCCCTAGAGAGCTAAGATCAAGATGGAGCAATCCTTATGGGGCCTGTGATATTGAGAATTCAATGAATGACAATGTTTTTTAGGAAAATGGACATCATTTGAAAGCTTACTTTGATAATTTTCCTACTAAAAATGAATCAACTAGTTTGAATGATCTTGTAGATAAAGGTTGATTATTTTGTTTTTCTCATATTGTTTTTGTGTTTCTTTTTGAGTGATTTTTTCTAGTTTCTCTCACCCCGGTCAAATGGTGGACAACGGTACTCCGTGACTTAAGTCGGTTCTTTTAGTTTCCCACAATAACTGATATTTGTGTATATATTTGTGCAATTCTTTGAATCTCTCTTCCAATTCTCATTTGAAAATGGACACTAATCTTGAAAAATTCAAAAAGTATTTTCCCGCTTTGCCTCAGAATGCGATTACAAAAATTTACCATGCTAGATGTGCAAGATTGAGATTGTTAATGAATCATGGAATTCCTGAACATATTCGCTGGTTGATTGAAGTAAAGGTCCGATTATCAGGTGAGTCCTCTAACTCCTTCATTTCACACATGCCTAGAACAGGTAAAAGCACTTTTGCAAAGAAACGTCGTGCAAAACGACTGAAAGTCTGTCATCGATGTGCTAGATGGACTTGTAATACACAATGTCATTCTTTAGGAATGGTATCTATAAACCGTGAAGATAAAATACAATTCATTAAGGATGGCCTGAGTAAGGAGTCTTTAGATAATCTTCTATTGTCTCTTGAGACGCATCCTAGTGGAGATGTGCATCGTGTAATTCATGATTTATGGCCACTATTTCATAAAGAACATGATCGACTTAGTCTTGGGAATCTGACTAAAAAAGACCCTATTTGCCAGTTTTTAGGAAAACTAGATGGGAAGCCTATCCCCGACCCATAGAGGGCATTTAAGCCATTCTTGGATGTAAAACCAAGGGAAGATGTGAGACACAATCACAACTACCTGTACATACACATGCTTTTTCAAAAGTAAATAAATAAATAAATAAAGGGAGAGAGAGAGAGTGTGAGACTCTAGCTGGCCTACATATAGGTGTTATGATTGCCTTTCTAATTTTTCATCTATAAAACCCTCTCTTCCTTCCTTTCATTTCTACTCAACTTATACATTCAACAAATATAGAAGTGTGTAGAAATGGCAAGTTCCTCAAGTCATCATATAAGAAATATTTGTGTTTTCGATGGATCTAGTCTTGGGAAAGAAAAGGAGTTTTTAGAATTAGCAAATCATCTTGGTCATGTGCTAGCTGAGAGAAAGATTCATTTAGTGTATGAGGGAGGCAGTCTTGGGTTTATGGGAGGTGTGTCAATAGCTGCATTTTTAGGAGGTCGTCAAGTTTTAGGGGTCGTCCCCGAAGCTTTAGCACAAGGGGACATCATTGGAAAAACAATTGGAGAGGAACTTCAGGTCTCCACAATGTCAGCTCAAATGAATGCAATGTTTAACCATGCTGATGCCTTCATTGCTTTACCAGGTGGTCTAGGTACATTGGAAGAGATCTTTCATATTTCCTCTTGGGCCCAACTGCATATTCACCATAAACCCATAGGTTTGTTAAATGTTAATGGTTATTATGATAAATTGTTGTCTTTTCTTGATCATGTTGTGGAACAAGAATTTCAAACATCTTCTGCACGACGAATCATAATCTCTACTGCTACTACTGAACAATTGATTGACCAACTACAATCTTTCATTCCAGTGATTGATCCTTCCATGAGTCGCATAAATTGGTCATCTAAGGAAAGCCGTAAAAAGCTTAGATTGGATTTGAGCCTTCATTTGTGAATTTTTGTGTCTTTTGGTTTTATTATTGTGTTTTGTTATTTCTTATTTTTGTTTTAGTGTGTTTCAAGTTTGTCGGTGTTCATTATTTCAGGTGATATCTTCTATACTCTATCTTTCTACCTTAGAACATTGAGGACAATGTCTCGTTTTTATTGGGGGAAGGGAGTAGTAGTTGATAAAAAAAAAAACATTGTTTTTCATTTCATAAAGCATGAGCATAATTGTTGTTACTAGGATGGCAGAGTAAAAGAGCTCTTTTGTTAAAGTGACTCTTGAGACGCATCTTAGTAACCATTCTTAACAAGGTCTATTATAATACTTCCTGAAATATTCAGATTTACAAACTCTTGCATTATTATCACTTAATTCTGCTCATATACTCATTTAACATATATTCTTAAACCTTAATTTACACACACACACTTTAACATATGATTATGGGTTGCATATTGGATTATTACATTATTTACGTTCTTTTGTTAAAGGTAACAACTAAGGGAAAGGGATTGTATATAATTAAAAAAAAAAAAAAAAAAAAAGGTAACAACTAAGGGAAAGGGATTGTATATAATTAAGAAAAAAAAACATCAAAAAAAAAATTGAAAAAAAAAGAAAGAAAAAAAGAAAAAAATGATGATAATAAAAATGTAGATAAGTTTGGTTTCGTAGCCTCCCTAACCTAAGCAATTAAGCCCGAAGGGGTGTTTTAACACCTAATACCCTAAAGTCAACTGACTTGGGAGCTATTGGCCCAACGCTTGTTACATGGGTTGAGGAGAAAAGCTTAAGGGAATCAAACATTGCACTATCTACATATCAGTATCTGCGACCCGAGTTACTAAGCTCGTAGGGGTGTCTTAACACCTAATGCCCTAAGACCAACTGGTCTGGGAGTCATTAGCTGAAAGCTCGTTACGTATGGTATAACCGATACCTGAGCTATGAAAGGAACTTGATTTGTTGTTAACATAAGTTATAATCATGAATGCTTGACGAGATTTACAAGTATTAACATTAATTGAATAAGATGACTAATGTAATCATGTTAACAATATATAATCTGATTGGAACCTCCTTTGTGTGTGGTTTCCAATTCAATAATAAGAGTTTATACTATATTTGTTTGATATACCATTAGTGGAACCTCTAACCTTGACATTTGTTATTATTATTGTTTAATCCTTACATTAATTTTCCATCTCCAAGTTCTCATCATCTTCTTCTTCTTCTTCTCTTTCTTTATTATTACTACTACTACTACTACTACTACTACTACTACTACTACTATTATTATTATTAGTATTATTAGTATTAGTATTACTATTATTATTATTATTATTATTATTATTGTTACTGTTGTTATTGTTATTATTATTGTTATTGTATTATTGTTATTTATAATTTGTACAATTAACCTCCCTGTGGTTCGACCCCGGTCTTGCCGGGTTATTTATTACTTCGACACTCCTGCACTTGGGAGAAGACATCAATCTTTTAGTCGTGTCAAGTTTTTGGCGCCGTTGCCGGGGTGGTATGTTTTGTATAAATTATAATAGTTATTTTATTTTCTCCTTTCACTTTTCTTGTATATAACTTTGTTTCTTTTCTCGTGTTTCTTCTTCTTTTGTTTTCTTCTTCCTTTTATTCTATTCCTACACGTGCATGAGAGTGTGGTCACGTACATCAAGTGGTAGACTTTGTAGGGTATCCTCATCATTTTCAGAAAATATGGCCGAAGAAGATAATCAATCACTTCATAATGAGAATAATGAGAATAATCGTGCTAGAACACTTAGAGACCACATGAATCCCACAAGAACAAGTGCACCATCATGCATAGTTTTTCCTCCTGATGCATCTCATTTTAATTTTAAACCAGGCATTATTCAACTTTTACCTTCTTTTCATGGTTTAGAATTGGAAAATCCATACTTGCATTTAAGGGAATTTGAGGAGGTGTGCAACACATATAATAATTTAAATTGTAGCATGAACACCATCAGATTAAAGCTTTTTCCTTTTTCATTAAAAGATAAAGCTAAAATATGGCTACAAAATTTGAGACCAGGATCCATTCGTGCTTGGGATGAAATGCAACTACAATTTTTAAAGAAGTTTTTCCCATCTCATAGAACAAACTCTTTCAAGATACAAATCACCACTTTCACTCAAAAACCAGGAGAAACATTTTACAAATGTTGGGATAGGTATCGAGACTTGCTTAGTACTTGCCCTCATCAAGGTTTTGAAACATGAAGATTGGTTTCACATTTTTATGAAGGGTTAACACCTAAAGATAGGCAAATGGTTGAATTGATGTGCAATGGAACTTTTGAAGATAAAGGCCCTGATGAAGCAATGGAGTACTTAGACTTGTTAGCTGAAAATGCTCAAAATTGGGACACTGCGGGTACATATGAGGCATCAAGTAAAACTCAACCTCATACATCTAGTGGAGGTATGTACAACCTTAGGAAAGATCATGACCTCCAAGCCAAGTTTGCATCTTTAGCTAGAAAAGTCGAGGCACTAGAATTAAAAAAGAGTAGTCAATTAAAATCTGTTGAAAACATTGTGTGTCAAATCTGTGAAACAAATGAACACTCAACCAACGATTGTCCAACCTTGCCTTTTTTTAAGGAATGTCTCCATGAACAAGCCCATGCTTTAAACAGTTTCCAAAGGGCCAACCACAACCCATACTCCCAAACATACAACCCTGGTTGGAGAAATCACCCAAATTTCAATTGGAAGAGTGAGAACAACAATGCACAAACTTCATAACCACCATTTCAAGCACACCATAATTTCCAAAATTATCATGGATATGCACCTCCTTATGCTCCATCTCCTACAAGAAAGTTTGAGGAAACTTTGTATGCATTCATTGAAAAGCAAGAGACAATCAACACTCAACTTGCTCAAAACATGACAGCTTTTAAAGATACTCTTGCAAAATTAACATCTGCTCTCAGTTTCCAAGAGAAAGGTAAGTTTCCATCTCAACCACAACAAAATCCTAAGGGGCAATACAATGCAAATGCAAGTAGTTCCAGAAGCCAACACATGGATCAAGTCAAATCAGTCACTACTCTACGCAGTGGTAAGGTTATTGAAAAACCCTCTTTTGAACCTTATGAGAAAGATGATGAGTCAATTTCTAAGGAAAAGGAAGGGGTTGAATCTGAAAATTGCAAAGAAACGACTGATTCTCCGCCAGCACTTCCATTTTCTCATGCCATGACCAATCAGGAAGAAATTGAGGATGAAAAAGGCATCGAAAAGGTTGATGCGAATCTTTTATCAAAAGTGACAACAGATTCGACACCCGACATCACACCAATCGATGATTACTTTCCTGATGAATCTCTACTTTCTCTTAATTCAATGCCTTGGTTTGCTAAAAATATCAATTTTCTTGCTTCAGGATTTTTGCCAACTCATTGGAGTATTGAAGACAAAAGAAAATTTTTGAGCAACGAGCAAAATTTTTATTGGGATGACCCTTACTTATTCAATTATTGTCCTGATCAAATATTTCAAAAATGCATTCTCGACAATGAGGTAAGTAATTTCATTAAATTTTGTTACTCTAAGGCATGTGGGGATCATTTCTCATCAAAAAAGAGGATTGTAGAAATCTTACAAAGTGAATTTTACTGGCCCATCATATTCAAGGAGTCAGATGCATTCCGCAAAAACTGTGAAAATTGTCAGAAGGTGGGATTTATTTCAAAACACAGAGAGTCTATAGATAATCTTCTATTGACTCTTAAGTCTCATCATAGTCGAGATAAGCATCGTGTAATTCATGACTTATGAACCCATTTTCATAAAGAACATACTTGACTTAGTCTTGGGAATCTGACTAAAAAAGACCCTGTTTGCCAGTTTTTAAGAAAACTGGATGGGAAGCCTATCCCCGACCCATTGAGGGCGTTTAAGCTGTTCTTGGACGTAAAGCCAAGGGAAGATGTGAGCCACATTCACTATCTAATGCACTATCTACATATCAGTATCTGCGACCCGAGTTACTAAGCTCGTAGGGGTGTCTTAACACCTAATGCCCTAAGACCAACTGGTCTGGGAGTCATTAGCTGAAAGCTCGTTAGATGGGTTAAAGATGCATGATGTTTTTAAATTATATGTATATATATTTTAAAAAAAAGAAGACAAAAATAATAATCCCAGCCCAAGGAAGTTAACCTTAAACATTAGAACAAAAATTTTGTTTTCTTCCAAGAAAAGCCTCATAATTATGTGTTGATACATTGAGCACAAAAGAAAGGTTTATTAATATCTTGTTAAGAGGTATTGAGCAGATATATAAATTTAATGAGAGTTTGTTTATCTGGATAGATTAAGGGAAAGTTAAATGATGAATACCTTGCTTTGTGGAATTTGCAATTTGTTTTTCTATTTTAACGCTTTGATTACTAGGGACTAGTAATAAGCTGGTTGGGGGGTGTGATTAGTACTTAAAAGTGCATTTTTATCATGGTTTTATATTATCATTTTGCACTTGAAGTATCAATAACTCCTTAACTAAAGCATGTTTTATAATAATATATCTAATAATACTTAATACCTTTAATTTATGGTAAATGTTCATTTTAAATGCAGGCCTATCACATAAATGAAAGGATTGATTGATGACTTGAAGAACTTAAATTGCAAGGATAAAGAGATGGCCAAACTTAGAAAAGAGATGTCGGTGCAATCCAAACCGGAACACTGTTCGGTAATTGGGTCATATCTAGAGCTATATATCTCAGATTTAGGTCCAATTTATATGGATGGAAAGGTAAGACATAGGCCTACAACTTTCATATGGAGCCCAAGATCTAAAAAGGCCATTATCAAGTCCAAATTGTAGCAACAACAAAGAAGCCCGAATCTGTCTTCCAGCCCGAGCACTGTTCAGTATTTTGGCCATATCTGGAGTTCTAGAAGTCCAAATGAGCTGAATGTTTTACACAAGATAGCTGAGACAATTTCCTACAACTTTCATGTTTTTAAGTGGCTCCAATTTTGACATTAGCAATGACGTTTTGGGCAGACAAGAGAAGATAAGGATTGTCACCAAGTCAAGAGTTGGCCACCCACTTATCAATTAGTCATCAAATCAATAGTTCCCAATTTTGGCCTATAAAAGGAGGCATCATCAAATCAATAGTTTCCAATTTTGGCCTATAAAAGGAGGCATTTGCCATGCATTTAGGCATTTTGGTGTTCAGATCAAGATCATGCTCTTCCTTTCTCTCTTTATATTTTTTGTATTGCTTATGCTTTGCTTTCATTAATATCAAGTTTATGCCTTTCATTTCCTTTCCTTTACGTAGTTAACTTTTATTTTGTTTATGTTCTTGTTTTGTTTATTTATTTTTCTTTCTTTTATTATGTCTAGGTAAGTTTATTATGTCAAGGTGAAAAGGTTACACTAATGGTGTAAGAATAAGTATAGTGTAAACTTAATATGGACTTTAATGTTTGATACTAACATGTTTTATATTTGTTATCTTGTTCACTCTTTAATACTTTACTTGTTAAATGACTAATCTTGATTTATGTTATATAACACTTGGTACAACAAATGCTTGGCACTTTCATAGCCCATAATGTATGGTATAACCGACACCTGAGCTATGAAAGGAACTTGATTTATTGTTAACATAAGTTATAATCATGAATGCTTGACTAAGCTATGAAAGGGACTTAATTTGTTGGTAACATAAGTTATAATCATGAATGCTTGACGAAATTTACAAGTATTAGCATTAATTGAATAAGATGACTAATGTAATCATGTTAACAATCGTTGTTGTTGTTGTTGTTGTTGTTGTTGTTGTTGTTGTTGTTGTTGTTGTTGTTGTTGTTGTTGTTGTTGTTGTTGTTGTTGTTGTTGTTGTTGTTGTTGTTGTTGTTGTTGTTGTTGTTGTTGTTGTTGTTGTTGTTGTTGTTGTTGTTGTTGTTGTTGTTGTTGTTGTTGTTGTTGTTGTTGTTGTTGTTGTTGTTGTTGTTGTTGTTGTTGTTGTTGTTGTTGTTGTTGTTGTTGTTGTTGTTGTTGTTGTTGTTGTTGTTGTTGTTGTTGTTGTTGTTGTTGTTGTTGTTGTTGTTGTTGTTGTCATCTATAATTTATACACTTAACCTCCTTGTGGTTCGACCCCGGTCTTGCCCAGTTATTTATTACTTTGACACTCCTGCACTTGGGAGAAGACATCAATCTTTTAGTCGTGTCACTTTACCAGGTGGTCTAGGCACATTGGAAGAGATCTTTCATATTTCCTCTTGGGCCCAACTGCACATTCACCATAAACCCATAAGTTTGTTAAATGTTAATGGTTATTATAATAAGTTGTTGTTCTTTCTTGATCATACTGTGGAACAGGAATTTCTAACATCTTCTGCATGACAAATCATAATCTCTACTACTACTGCTGAACAATTCATTGACCAACTACAATCTTTCATTCCTGTAATTGATCCTTCCATGAGTCGCATAAATTGGTCAACTAAGGAAAGCCGTAAAAAGCTTAGATTGGATTTGAGCCTTCTTTTGTGAATTTTTGTGTCTTTTGGTTTTATTATTGTGTTTTGTTGTTGCTTATATTTATTTCAGTGTGTTCCAGGTTTGTCAGTGTTTGTTATTTCAGGTGATATCTTCTATACTCTATCTTTCTACCTTTAAACATTGAGGACAATGTCTCGTTTTAGTTGGGGGGAGAGGGTAGTAGCTAAAAAAAAAACTATGTTTTCTATTTCATAACGCATGTGCAAAATTGTTATTACTATGATGGCAGAGTAAGGAGAACTTTTATGACCCTTGAGACGCATCTTAGTAATCATTCGTAACAAGGTCTATCATAATACTTCTTGAAATATTCAGATTTACAAACTCTCGCATTGTTATCACTTAATTCTGCTCATATACTTATTTAACATGTATTCTTAAACCTTAATTTACACACACACACTTTAACATATGATTGTGGGTTGCATATTGGATTATTACATTATTTATGTTCTTTTGTTAAAGGTAACAACTAAGGGAAAGGGACAGTATAAAAACAAATAAAAAAAAAGAGAAAAAAGAAAAAAAATGATAATAATAAAAATATAGATAAGTTTGGTTTCGTAGCCTCCCTAACCTAAGCAATTAAGCCCGAAGGGGTGTTTTAACACCTAATACCCTAAAGTCAACTGACTTGGGAGCTATTGGCCCAATGCTTGTTGCATAGGTTGAGGACAAAAGCTTAAGGGAATCAAACATTGCATTATCTACATATCAGTATCTACGACCCGAGTTACTAAGCTCGTAGGGGTGTCTTAACACCTAATGCCTTAAGACCAACTAGTGTGGGAGTGATTAGCCAAAAGCTTGTTACATAGGTTAAAGATGCATGGTGTTTTAAGTTATATGTATATATATTTAAAAAAAAAGAAGAAAAAAAAGACAAAAATAATAATCCCAACCCAAGGACGTTAACCTTAAACATTAGAACACAAATTTTGTTTTCTTCTAAGAAAAGCCCCATAATTATATGTTGATACATTGAGTACAAAAGACAGGTTTATGAATATCTTGTTAAAAGGTATTGAGCAGGTATATAAATTAACGAGAGTTTGTTTATCTGGATAGATTAATGGAAGTTAAATGATGAATACCTTGCTTTGTGGAATTTGCAAATTGTTTTTCTATTTTAACGCTTTGATTACTAGGGACTAGTAATAAGCTGGTTAGGGGGTGTGATTAGTACTTAAAAGTGCATTTTTATCAAGGTTTTATATCATTTTTGCACTTGAAGTATCAATAACTCCTTAACTAAAGCATGCTTTATAATAATATATCTAATAATATAAGATACCTTTAATTTGTGGTAAATGTCTATTTTTAATGCAGGCCTATCACATAAATGAAAAAATTGATTTCATTTATGTGATCGGCCTGCATTTAAAATGAACATTTACCATAAATTAAAGGTATCTCATATTATTAGATATATTATTATAAAACATGCTTTAGTTAAGGAGTTATTGATATTTCAGGTGCAAAATGATGATATAAAACCTTGATAAAAATACACTTTTAAGTATCAATCATTCACTTTTTAATACTTTGCTTGTTAAATGACTAATATTGATTTATGTTGTATAACACTTGGTACAACAAATGCTTGGCACTTTCATAACCCATACTGTATGGTATAACTGACACCTGAGCTATGAAAGGAACTTGATTTGTTGTTAACATAAGTTATAATCATGAATGCTTGATGAGATTTACAAGTATTAGCATTAATTGAATAAGATGACTAATGTAATCATGTTAACAATATATAATCTGATTGGAACCTCCTTTGTGTGTGGTTTCCAATTCAATAATAAGAGTTTATACTATACTTGTTTGATAATCTATAATCTGATTAGAACCTCCTTTGTGTGTGGTTTCCAATTGACTAATAAGAGTTTATACTATACTTGTTTGACATACCATTAGTGGATCCTCTAACCTTGACATTTGTTGTTATTGTTGTTAAATCTTTACGTTAATATTCCATCTCAAAGTTCTCATCATCATCTTTTTCTTTTTCTTTAGTACTACTACTACTACTACTACTACTACTACTATTATTAGTACTATTATTATTATTATTCTTATTGTTGTTATTGTTGTTGTTGTTGTTGTTGTTGTTGTTGTTATTACTATTATTATTGTTATTATTATTATTGTTATTGTTGTTGTATTATTGTTATTTATAATTTGTACAATTAACCTCCTTGTGGTTCGACCCTGGTCTTGCCGGGTTATTTATTACTTCGATACTCCAGTACTTGGGAGAAGACATCAATCTTTTAGTCGTGTCAGTGATAATAACAATGTACAAACTTCACAACTATTGTTTCAAGCACACCATAGTTTTCAAAATTTCCATGGATATGCACCTCCTTATGCTTTACTTTCTAGAAGAAATTACATGCATTCATTGAAGAGCAAGAGATAATCAATACTCAACTTGCTTAAAACATGATTGATTTTAAAGATACTCTTGCAAAATTGACATCTGTTCTCAGTTTCCAAGAGAAAGGTAAGTTTCCATCTTAACCGCAACAAAATTCCAAAGGGGAAATACAATGCAAATGCAAGTAGTTCTGGAAGCCAACACATGAATCAAGTCAAATTAGTCATTACTCTTTGCAGTGCTAAGGTTATTGAAAAACCCACTCTTGAACCTTGTGAGAAAGATGATGAGTAAATCTTTGAGGGTAAAGAAGGGGTTGAATCTAAAATTTGCAAAGAAAAGACTAATTGCCCGCCAGCACTTCCATTTTCTCATGCCATGACCAAACAAAGAAAAATCAATTACAATTCTGAAATGTTTAAAACTTACATAAAGCATGTGCAAAATTATTGTTACTAGGATGACAGAGTAAATGAGCTCTTTTGTTAAAGTGACTTTTGAGACGCATCTTAGTAACCATTCTTAACAAGTTCTATTATAATACTTCTTGAAATA
>NW_011500685.1:54675-58350 GCF_000495115.2 Populus euphratica | reverse complement strand
TCTTAATTTTCACACACACACACACACACACTTTAACATATGATTGTGGGTTGCACATTGGATTATTACATTATTTATGTTTTTTTGTTAAAGGTAACAACTAAGGAAAATGGATAGTATATAATTTGAAAAAAAACAAAAAGAAAGCTAAAAAATAATGATGATAAAAATGTAGATAAGTTTGTTATATAGCCAGCCTAACTTGAACAATTGAGCCTGAAGAGGTTTTTTAACACCTAATACCCTATAGTCAACTGACTTGGGAGCTATTGACCTAGTGTTTGTTACATGAGTTGAGGAGAAAAGCTTAAGGAAATCAAACCTTGCACTATCTACATATCAGTTTCAGTAATTGACATGACTAAAAGATTAATGTCTTCTTTCAAGTGTAGGAGTGTCGAAGTAATAAATAACCCGGCAAAACTGGGGTCGAACCACAGGGACGTTAATTGTATAAATTATAAATGACAATAATACAACAATAACAACAACAACAACAATTATAATAATAGTAGTAATAGTAGTAGTAGTAGTAGTAGTAGTAATAATAATAAAGAAAAGAAGGAGAAGAAGAAGAAGATGATGAGAAATTTGAGAAGAAATATTAATGTAATGATTAAACAATGATAATAACAAATGTCAAGGTTACAGGATCCACTAATGGTATGCCAAACAAGTATAGTATAAACTCTTATTATTCAATTGGAAACACAACACAAAGGAGGTTCCAATTAGATTATAGATTGTTAACATGATTATATTAGTCATCTTATTCGATTAATGCTAATACTTGTAAATCTCGTCAAGCATTCATGATTATAACTTATGTTAACAATAAATCAAGTTCCTTTCATAGCTCAGATGTCAGTTATACTATACAGTATGGGCTATGAAAGTGCCAAGCATTTGTTGTACCAAGTGTTATACAACATAAATCAAGATTAATCATTAAACAAGCAAAGTATTAAAGAGGGAACAAGGTAACACATACAAAACATGTTAGTATCAAACATTAAAGTCCATATTAAGTTTACACTATACTTATTCTTACACCATTAGTGTAACCTTTTCACCTTGACATAATAAACTTAACTAAACATAATGAAAGAAAAAAGTTAACTAAGTAAATGAAAGGAAATGAAAGGCATAAACTTAATATTAATGAAAGCAAAGCATAAACATTACAAAAAATACAAAGAGAGAAAGCAAGAGCATAATCTTGATCTGGAAACCAAGATGCCTAAATGCATGGCAAATGCCTCCTTTTATAGGCCAAAATTAGGAACTATTCATTTGATGACTAATTGATGAGTGGGTCACTAACTCTTGACTTGGTGACAATCCTTATCTTCTCTTGTCTGTCAAAAATATCATTGATAACATTAAAATTAAAGCCACTTGAAACATGAAAGTTATAGGAAATTATCTCAGCTTTCTTGTGTAAAAAATACAGGTCATTTGGACTTCTAGAACTCCAGATATGGGCAAAACACTAAACAATACTCGAGCTGGAAGACAGATTCAGACTTCTTTGTTGTTGCTCCAATTTGGACTTGACAATGACCTTTTTAGATTTAGGCTGCATATGAAAGTTGTAGGCCTATATCTTACCTTTCCATCCTTATAAAGTAGACCTAAATTTGAGATCTATAGCTCCAGATATGACCAAATTACCAAATAGTGTTCCGGTTTAGACTGCACCAGCATTTTTTTTCTAAGTTTGACCATCTCTTTGTCTTTTCAATTTTAGTTCTTAAATTCATCAATCAATAATTTGATTTATATGATAGGCCTATATTTAAAATGAATATTTACCATATATTAAAGGTATCTTATATTATTAGATACGTTATTATAAAACATGATTTAGTTAAGGTGTTATTAATACTTCAAGTGCAAAATGATGATATAAAACCTTGATAAAAATACACTTTTAAGTACAAATCACACTCTCCAACCAGCTTATTACTAGTCCTTAGTAATCAAAGCATTAAAATAGAAAAACAATTTGCAAATTCCACAAAGTAAGGTATTCATCATTCAACTTCCATTAATCTATCCAGATAAACAAACTCTTATTAAATGTATATATCTGCTTAATACCTCTTAACAAGATATTAATAAACCTTTCTTTTGTGCTCAATATATCAGCACATAATTATGAGACTTTTCTTGGAAGAAAACAAAATTTTTGTTTTAATGTTTAAGGTTAACTTCCTTGGGTTGGGATTATTATTTGTTTTCTTTTTTTTTTTACATATATATACATAAAACTTAAAAGACCATACATCTTTAACCCATGTAACGAGCTTTCAGCTAATGACTCCCAGACCAATTGGTCTTAGGGTATTCGGTGTTGAGACACCCCTACAAGCTTAGTAACTCGGGTTGCTGATACTAATATGTAGATAGTGCAATGTTTGATTCCCTTAAGCTTTTCTCCTCAACCTATGTAACAAGTGTTGGGCCAATAGCTCCAAAGTTAGTTGAATTTAGGGTATTAGGTGTTAAAACACCTAAAGCAAGAAAATTGATATTTTTATCATACCAAGACATTGGACTCAGAGAAAGTAAGGATTCGTTAGGAAAGTAATCATCGATTGGTGTGATTTTAGATGTTGAATTTGTTGTCACTTTTGACAAAAGATCCGCATCAACATTTTCGGTGCCTTTTTCATTCTTTGTGATGTTGGGTGTCGAATCTGTTGTCACTTTTGATAAAAGATCCGCATCAACCTTTTCGGTGCCTTTTTCATTCTTGATTTCTTCCTGATTGGTCATGGCATGAGAAAATGGAAGTGTTGGAGGGGAATCAATCTTTTCTTTGCAATTTTCAGATTCAACCTCTTCCCTACCCTCATAGATTGACTCATCATCTTTCTTACAAGGTTCAAGAGTGGGTTTTTCAATAACCTTACTACTACAAAGAGTGATGACTGATTTGACTTGATCCATGTGTTGACTTCCAAGACTACTTGTATTTGCATTGTATTGCCTCTTGAGATTTTGTTGTGGTTGAGATGGAAACTTACCTTTCTCTTGAAAATTGAGAGCATAAGTCAATTTTACAAGAGTATCTTTAAAATCTGTCATGTTTTGAGCAAGTTGAGTATTGATTGTCTCTTGCTTTTCAATCAATGCATGCAATGTTTCCTCATGATTTCTTCTAGGAGGTGGAGCATAAGGAGGTGCATATCTATAAGAATTTTGAAAATTATGGTGTGCTTGAAATAGTGGTTGTGAAGTTTGTACATTGTTATTATCACTCTTCCAACTGAAATTTAGGTGATTTCTCCAACCAGGGTTGTATTTTTGCGAGTATGGGTTGTGGTTGGCCCTTTGAAAACTGTTTAAAGCATGAGCTTGTTCATGGAGACATTCCTTAAAAGAAGGCAAGTTTGGAAACTTATTGGTTGAGTGTTCATTTGTTTCACATATTTGACACACAATGTTTTTAACAGATTTTAATTGACCACTCTTTTTCAATTCTAGTGCCTCGACTTTTCTAGCTAAAGATGCAAACTTGGCTTGGAGGTCATGATCTTCTCTAAGATTGTACATACGTCCACTAGATGTATGAGGTTGAGTTTTACTTGATGCCTTATAAGTACCCGCGATGTCCTAATTTTGAGCATTTGTAGCTAAGAAGTCTAAGTACTCCATTACTTCATCAGG
>NW_011500685.1:48317-54557 GCF_000495115.2 Populus euphratica | reverse complement strand
TTGCACATCAATTCAACCATTTGTCTATCTCTAGGTGTTAACCCTTCATAAAAATGTGAAACCAATCTCCATGTTTCAAAACCATGATGAGGGCAAGTATTAAGCAAGTCTCGATACTGATACAACGAAAAGATTGATGTCTTCTCCCAAGTGCAGGAGTGTTGAAGTAATAAATAACCCGACAAGACCGGGGTCAAACCACAGGGAGGTTAATTGTACAAATTATAAACAACAATTATAAACAACAACAATAGCAATAATAACAATAATTATAGTAGTAGTAGTTAGGGGTGTTCACGGTTCGGTTCGGTTCGATTTAGACCTAAAAAATTAATCTAACCGAATTATAGAATTCTTATAAAAAATTAACCGAACCAAACCGGAAACCGGTTCAAACCGAACCGGACCGCTTCAGTTAAATTCGGTTTTTTAAGAAAAAAACCGAGAAAAAATTCGGTTCAGAAGTTAGTTTTTTTTTTTTAATTGGCGTAACTCTCTTTAAATTTTAAAGTAGCCTTCTTTGAATTTGAAAGGAAACTTATATTCAACTTTTACAATGTTAAGTTAATTATGGCTTTGATATGAATTGATAAATTTTTAATATGAATTAAATTCTGGATAATAATTTGAATAATAACATGAATTAAAATCCCATATAAATGCAAATTTGGTGACTTTTAATATGATTTTTAAAGTACTAGATCAATGTTATATGCAATATGCATGATCAAATTTAAACACCGCAAATTAAAAGTTTGTTCGCGCTAGAAAAGTTAACATTAACAAGCGGATACATTAACAACCAGTAATAAATTATCATAAACATCCGACATAGTTTGAACTTTGAAGAAAAAAATTCCAGCAACACCAGCATTCAAAAATTCCAGCAACGGCAGCATCCAAAAATTCCACCAAGGATAGTACTATAAAAAAATCACTAGCAAATTAGCAACATATTAGAGTTCAACTATTAAAAGAATTAAGAATGCAAAATTTTAAAGGGAATTAACAAGGTAAAGTAAATTAATTACCCAAAACAATTATATTCCAAGATTGCATCAAACCACCAATACTACTTACAAATAATCAGTTGAGATTTTTAAACTTTCACCAAATTCTATAAAAACATAAATTAAAATGTTAGATTAAACATATATAAAGAAATAATATTATAAAATAACTATATTTACATTTGTAAGAGAAATTACCTGACTCAATCATTTTAGAATTTTCAATATAATCCATGAAGGTTCTAATGTTGATTGGAATTGGTGCTAAACTTAACCAATTCTGACAACAAACAAGTGCTTGCACTGTCGATGGAGATAAAGAGCTTCAAAATGGATCTAATATACGACCACCAGTACTGAATGCTGCTTCAGAAACAACTGTAGATACCGGGATGGCTAACACGTGTTGTGCCACCTTAGAAATAATCTTGTATTTTGTAGCATTACACCTCCACCAACCTAAAATATCTAATTTAAAATCATTCGGATCCTCACAATCATCACTCAAATACCTCTCAACCTCATTTTTCTTTTGGACACCGTCTTCTTCCTCTAAATGTTTTTTGAATTGAGAAGCTAAGTCATTCAACATATCATCATTTAGCACCATTAAATCAACATTCATATTTTCATTTATACTAGTTCCAACACTATGAACAACCTCAATATTCTCATCAACATTCATATAATGCTCAAATAACCTTAGCAAAGTATCTTTAACCTTAATTGTAAAATTTTCAGCTTCTTCAACATCATACAGTCTTCCAAAAAAAAAATCTCACATACTTCAATTTGAAACGAGGATCTAACACAACAGCCACATACAACAAAAAAATTTATGCATCTTGATCCCCCCAATATTTTTTATACTTTGGCATCATATTCTTCGCCATTTTACTTATATAAACATCTTCACTTCTACAAAGTTGAGATATGCTTGTGTGCATGGAAATCAATTCATGGAAGAAAGAATTAGATGTCACATATAACGAGCCGGAAAATTTCAATGTAACCGTGTAAAATAATTTCAAGAACTTGACAAAAGATCTAGCCTGTTCCCAATCTTCTAAAGTAGGAGGACCTAAGTTTTTTTGTTTTCCTTTTGAATCAAACTCAAAATAACTCAAATACCTAGGATCAGTTTCTTCTAACCTCATAAAAACCACATCAAATTTAGCAGCCGCATCTAGCATCATATATGTAGAATTCCATCTAGTTGTAACATCCAAGCAAACAGATTTTTTACTCCCAATTTTCAATTACTCTGCACATTGGTTAAAAACAAGTTGTCTAGAAGGAGATGATCTAACAAACCTTACTGCATTTCTAATTTTAACCACTGAATCAGCAATATCTTTCAACCCCACACATACAATAAGATTAACAATATGCGCACAACATCTAATATGCATGAAGTCATTTGACAATATATTAGTTGCCCACCCAATAGTGACTCTTTTCAGATATTTTATTGTCAAATTATTTAAACTTGCATTGTCTACAGTAACTGTTAAAATCTTATCAATTCCCCATTCCAATAAACAACTCTCAATTGCTTGGCTAATGGTTTCACCTTTATGATTAGAAACTTGACAAAAGTTTGAATTCTTTTATTCAAGTTCCAACCTTCATCAATCCAATGAGCAGTCAAACACATATAATTAATATTTTGGATTGATGTCCAAGTATCAGTTGTTAAACATAAACGTTGATCCTTAAGAGCTTTCTTTAATTTCTCCTTCTCAACTAAATAAATCTTCAAACAATCTCTCCAAATCGTCAAACGAGAAGGAACATCAAATCTAGGCTGCATTGCTTTACAAAATGATTTGAATCTTTCGTTTTCTATAAAGTTAAAAGGTAGCTCATTAAGTATAATCATTTTTCCAAGGGCTTTTCTACACTCTTCATAATTATAACCCACTACCTTAACAGTTACCAAATGTTTCTCTCCATTATCACCCCCTTCTATTTTAGGCTTAGGTTCTAAAACTAGAGTTTTTTGTTTTCGATCAATGACAAAAGGAATTTTTTTGCATACACCTAGATGACTCCACATGTTACTAGTCCCATTAAGTATAGTATGACATGCATAGTCTTTTCCACAATACTTACATGCAGCCCTAGGAATTTTAAGATTACCATCTAGTTGTTTAAAGTGATCCCAAATTTGGGATGTTTTTCTTTTATTACATCTAGAAGGTGGATTACCTTCTTCAGTGTTGCTGTTTGTACTGGAGGTAGTAACTGGAACTGGAATAGGCAAAGAATTTGGCTCCGAACTTGAAGGATTTGACTCATTTGATATAGCATCTTCCTCATTATCCATCTGAAATTAAGAAAACAACAACATGAATCAACATCTGACTACAATTAAGAATCAAACAGAAGTTGAGCATCATGTTAGGTTCATAGTCCATACAATTGCAAAAAGGCATATGTCACCTTTTTATTATAAAAAACATGCATACTACCATATTGTAATGGACCAATTTTTATTCTAAAATTGAAGGGAAGAGCAAGCAAAACCCTTTTATTATAAAAAACATGCATACTACCATATTGTAATGGACCAATTTTTATTCTAAAATTGAAGGAAAGAGTAAGCAAAACCCTGAAAGTCTGTGGCATTTACCCAATCAGGGCCTTAGTTCCATTAACTTATTCAGATTTTCATTGAATTATTTCATTCCCCCGTATGGATTCTTATGCAATCTCTCTTTTATATAATTATTAGCACTTAGCAATTAGCAGAACTAAACATTTGATACCAGCACCTAATTACCGAATTCTAATAGTAGAGGGAGTTGTGGAGTTCTTTTTTCTTTTTTCTTTTTTTTTCATCTTGACATCTATAGTCCCGTTCATGCATGCTACAACCTGTCAAATGTTTTCAGGTTGGCCATGTGCTATGAAACCATTGGCTATCTCGTCGTAAAAATTGGTAGATGAAAAGGAAGGGCATTGAAAGTGGGGCATAGAATCTGATGCCTGGAAATTGATTAGTGGTTGCACGTCACCTCTACTTAGAATTCTCTACTCCAACATATTATTTGTCATCATAATTGACAAGATGCTTCATTCATCTTGATTCCAGGCCAAAAAACTAACAAAAAACATTTCGGGTTCTCTTCACAATTAAGCCTGTGACAAACGGTAGCAATGATACCAATCAAGGCAATGGTTTTTTATCAGGAGGAATTTTATTAGGGAACAAAAATAAGGTTCTGGAAATGTCATGTGTGTGTGTTGCAATGGCAAAAGTATTGTATCAAGCTGTAGGGACAAGACTATTACAATTAACATTTACAGATCATACATGAAGAAGATGAACCTATTACCAAAATAAAACGGAATGAACTTAGTCACTTACTGCCAGTAGCCCATAATTAATGCAATCGAAAATAAATTAATAGCTAAACAAAGCAATTAAGATAAAACAGATTGATAAACCGATACATAGAACTTGAAAGGAGAGAAGGTCAGGGAAAGGGGGCAAACCTGAAGAAATATGTTAAAACCCTAACTACAAACCTGCAAGAGGATAGAAATAGAAGAAGTAAAGGTTAAAGATCTGTAATGAAACAAATGTAACAATTATTGCTTACAAGTTGAATTAACACATGGATAAACAATAAACTTTACCTCTTTAATTCTTTTTGCTGCAAATAAAGAGAGACGCCGAAGGGTTTTGTTTCAGTTTTTTTCTAGCAGCAAGTAACCAAATATACAAGAAAGGATGCGGAGGTGTAGGTTGTTTAATTATTAATTAGCTAGAGAAGAGATGGATGAAGGGGACAAGAGGCTGAGATGATGAAAGTTGAAGGGGAAAGGAAGAAGAATTGGTCTGATAAGGGAGGCGGCTTCAGAAGTGAAGTGTAGTGTAATTTAGGTTTAGGTTTCTTTACTATTTATACTAGGTTATTTTTTACTTAATTTTATGGGTGGACCGGTTCGGTTCACCGGTTTCAGTGGCAAAACCGAAACCGAACCGAACCGGAAATATTTCTAGTTTTAGTAATCGGTTTAACCGGTTTTTTATCTCGGTTCGGTTTTCTCGGTTAATTTTTCATCGGTTTTTTTGGTTTTTTCGATTATTCGATTTTTTTGAACACCCCTAGTAGTAGTAGTAAACAAAAAGAAAGAGAAGAAGAAGAAGAAGATGATGAGAACTTGGAGATGAAATATTAATGTAAGAATTAAACAATGATAATAACAAATGTTAAGGTTAGAGGATTCACTAATGGTATGTCAAAAAAGTATAGTATAAACTCTTATTATTCAATTGGAAACCACACACAAAGGAGGTTCTAATCTGATTATAGATTGTTAACATGATTACATTAGTCATCTAATTCGATTAATGTTAATACTTGTAAATCTCGTCAACCATTCATGATTATAACTTATGTTAACAACAAATAAAGTTCTTTTCATAGCTCAAGTGTCGGTTATACCATTCAATATGAATTATAGAATGCCAAGCATTTGTTGTACCTAGTGTTATACAACATAAATCAAGATTAATCATTTAACAAGCTATGAAAGTGCCAAGTATTTGTTGTACCAAGTGTTATACAACATAAATCAAGATTAGTCATTTAACAAGTAAAGTATTAAAGAGTGAACAAGATAACAAATATAAAACATGTTAGTATCAAACATTAAAGTCCATTAGTGTAACCTTTTCACCTTGACATAATAAACTTAGCTAGATATAATGAAAGAAAGAAAAATAAATAAGGAAAATAAGTTCATAAATAAGATAAGAGTTAACTAAGTAAAGGAAAGGAAATGAAAGGCATAAACTTAATATTAATGAAAGCAAAGCATAAACATTACAAAAAAAAACAAAGAGAGAAAGCAAGAGCATGATCTTGATCTAGAAACCAAGATGCCTAAATGCATCGCAAATGCCTTCTTTTATAGGCCAAAATTGGGAACTATTGATTTGATGACTAATTGATGAGTGGGTGGCCAACTCTTGACTTGGTAACAATCCTTATCTTCTCTTGTCTGCCCAAAACATCATTGATAACATCAAAATTGGAGCCACTCGAAACATGAAAGTTGTAGTAAATCATTTCAACTTTCTTGTGTAAAACAATTAGATCATTTCTACTTCTAGAACTGAAGATATGGCCCAAATACTGAATAATGTTTGAGCTCGAAGACAAATTCAGACTTCTTTGTTGTTAATACACTTTGGACTTGAAAATGGCCTTTTCAA
>NW_011500685.1:34844-46356 GCF_000495115.2 Populus euphratica | reverse complement strand
AATGAGATGCATCAGGAGGAAAAACTATGCATGATGGTGCACTTGTTCTTGTAGGATTCATGTGGTCTCTAAGTGTTCTAACAGGGTTATTATCATTATTCTTATTATGAAGTGATTGATTATCTTGTTCGGCCATATTTTCTAAAAATGATGAGGATACCCTATAAAGTTTGCCACTTGGTGTACGTGACTACACTCTCATGCACTTGTAGGAGTAGAATAAAAGGAAAAAGAAAACACAAGAAGAAGAAACAAGAGAAAAGAAACAAAGTTATATATAAGAAAAGTGAAAAGAGAAAATAAAATAAATGTTATAATTTATACAAAACTTACCTCCTCGACAACGACGCCAAAAACTTGACACGACTAAAAGATTAATGTCTTCTCCCAAGTGTAGGAGTGTCGAAGTAATAAATAACCTGGCAATACCGGGGTCGAACCACAGGGAGGTTAATTGTACAAATTATAAACGACAATAGTACAACAACAATAATAATAAAAACAACAACAATAATAATAGTAATAACAATAATAACAACAATGACAATAACAATAATAATAATAATAATAATAATAATAATAATAATATACAAATTATAAACGACAATAGTACAACAACAACAATAACAACAATAATATTAGTAGCAGTAATAATAATAATACTAATAGTAGTAGTAGTAGTATTAGTAATAATAGTAATAATAAAGAAAGAAAAAGAAGAAAATGATGAGAACTTGGAGATGGAAAATTAATGTAAGGATTAAACAATGATAATAACAAATGTCAAGGTTAGAGGATCCACTAATGGCATGTCAAACAAGAATAATATAAACTCTTATTATTCAATTGGAAACCACACACAAAGGAGGTTCCAATTAGATTATAGATTGTTAACATGATTACATTAGTCATCTTATTCAATTAATGCTAGTACTTGTAAATCTCGTCAAGCATTCATGATTATAACTTATGTTAACAACAAATCAAGTTCCTTTCATAGCTCAGGTGTCGGTTATACCATACAGTATGGGCTATGAAAGTGCGAAGCAGTTGTTGTACCAAGTGTTATACAACATAAATCAAGATTAGTCATTTAACAAGCAAAGTATTAAAGAGTGAACAAGATAACAAATACAAAACATGTTAGTATCAACCATTAAAGTCCATATTAAGTTTACACTATACTTATTCTTACTCCATTAGTGTAACCTTTTCACCTTGACATAATAAACATAGCTAAACATAATGAAAGAAAGAAAAATAAATAAATAAACAAAATAAGAACATAAATAAGATAAAAGTTAACTAAGTAAATGAAAGGAAATGAAAGGCATAAACTTGATATTAATGAAAGCAAAGCATAAACATTACAAAAAATATAAAGCGAGAAAGCAAGAACATGATCTTGATCTGGAAACCAAGATGCCTAAATGCATGGCAAATGCCTCCTTTTATAGGCCAAAATTGGGAACTATTGATTTGATGACTAATTGATGAGTGGATGGCCAACTCTTGACTTGGTGACTATCCTTATCTTCTCTTGTCTGCCCAAAACGTCATTGATCACGTCAAAATTAAAGCCACTTGAAAACACGAAAGTTGGAGGCAATTGTCTCAGCTTTCTTCTGTAAAACATTCAGCTCATTTGGACTTCTAGAACTCCAGATATGGCCAAAATACTGAAAAGTGCTCGGGCTGGAGGACAAATTCGAGCTTCTTTGTTGTTGCAACAGTTTGGACTTGAAAATGGCCTTTTTAGATCTTAGGCGCCATATGAACGTTGTAGGCCTATGTCTTACCTTTCTATCCATATAAAATAGACCTTAATCTGAGATCTATAGCTCCAGATATGACCTAATTACCGAACAGTGTTCCGGTTTGGATTGCACCGACATCTCTTTTCTAAGTTTGGCCATCTCTTTATCCTTTCAATTTCAGTTCTTAAATTCATCAATCGATCCTTTCATTTATTTGATAGGCCTACATTTAAAATGAACATTTACCATAAATTAAATGTATCTTATATTATTAGATATATTATTATAAAACATGCTTCAGTTAAGGAGTTATTGATACTTCAAGTGCAAAATGATGATATAAAACCTTGATAAAAATGCACTTTTAAGTACTAATCACTTTGCTTTCATTAATATCAAGTTGATGCCTTTCATTTTCTTTCATTTACTTAGTTAACTTTTATCTTATTTATGTTCTTATTTTCTTTATTTATTTTTGTTTCTTTCATTATGTTTAGCTAAGTTTATTATGTCTAGGTGAAATGTCACACTAATGGTGTAAGAATAATTATAGTGTAAAATTAATATGGATTTTAATGTTTGATACTAATGTATTTTGTATTTGTTATCTTATTTACTCTTTAATACTTTGCTTGTTAAATGACTAATCTTGATTTATGTTGTATAACACTTGGTTTTGTATTTGTTATCTTGTTCACTCTTTAATACTTTGCTTGTTAAAGGACTAATCTTGATTTATGTTGTATAACACTTGGTTTTGTATTTGTTATCTTGTTCACTCTTTAATACTTTGCTTGTTAAAGGACTAATCTTGATTTATGTTGTATAACACTTGGTACAACCAATGCTTGGCACTTTCATAGTTCATACTGTATCGTATAACCGACACCTGAGCTATGAAAGGAACTTGATTTGTTGTTAACATAAGTTATAATCATGAATGCTTGACGAGATTTACAAGTATTAGCATTAATCAAATAAGATGACTAATATAATTATGTTAACAATCTATAATATGATTGGAACCTCCTTTGTGTGTGGTTTTCAATTGAATAATAAGAGTTTATACTATACATGTTTGACATACCATTAGTGGATCCTCTAACCTTGACATTTGTTATTATCATTATTACATTGATATTCCATGTCAAAGTCCTTATCTTTCTTCTTCTCCTTCTCTTTCTTTATTGTTATTATTATTATTATTATTATTATTATTATTATTATTATTATTGTCGTTGTTATTATTGTTATTATTATTATTATTGTTTATAATTTGTACAATTAACCTCCTTGTGGTTCGACCCCAATCTTGCCGGGTTATTTATTACTTCGACACTCCTGCACTTGGAAGAAGACATCAATCTTTTAGTCATGTCACTAAGATTTGGACTTCCAAATAGTATAATTGAGTCTTGCATTCCTATGAATATTTTACGCCTATGTCTTAACTTTCCATCCATATAAAGTAGACCTAAATCCAAATTCTATAGCTCCAGTTATGATCCAATTACCAAATAGTGTTCCAGTTTGGACTGAACTAGTATCTCTTGTATAAGCTTGACCCTCTCCTTGTCTTTTAAATTTTAGAAGTTAAACTCATCAATCAATCCTTTTATTTATGTAATAGGCCTATATTTAAGATGAATATTTACAATAAATTTAAGGTATCTTAGAGTATTAGACATAATATTATAAAACATGCTCTAGTTAAGGAGTTATTGATATTTCAAATGCAAAATGATGATATAAAACCTTGATAAAACTGAACTTTTAAGTACTAATCATCACACCTAAAGCATTTGATCACAATAGAATGTTGAGTTTTGATAAGAGCTTGAAAAGGTACATATATATCAAAGAATTCAGAATGATGTTTCATTAAATAAACCTAACAATAACAAGTATGATCATCAATATAAAAGATATAATAACGAGACTCTTCTTTAGTTGCAATAAAAAAAGGTCCCTATATATCATAATGAATCAAGTCAAATGGTGATGAAGAAACATAAATACTTCGATTAAAAGGTATAGCAAAAAAATTTACTAGTTTACATCCATTACAATCAGAAATGTCATAAGTTTTCAGATTTTCTAAAGTTCTTGTGGAAACTAAATCTCTCAAAGGAGAAGACAAAACATGTCATAGACAAAAATATCATAAATAAAAACTAGAAGATGAAGGACTCAAACAAAAAGAAAAAGACAAATCAACAATAGTAGCAGCAACAGCGGGAACTAACACTTTTAACTCATCCAAAATGTATAAGCCATTTTCCCTATGGCCTGTCCCAATCACCTTCTACAACCTATCCCAATCAGCTTCTAAGATTGCAGATCTTGTATATAACAGAAAGAAGAGGAAAAAATGACTAAATAATCATCAAAATCACATAATTGACCAACAGAAGCAAGATTCAATTTGAAGTTTGGAATAAGATAAACATTATAGAGAGACAAGTGGGGTGTGATAATAGAACTAATACCTGCTAAGGACTTGTGAGTGCCATCAGCGGTCATAACAGGAATAGAGGGCGAATGAGAAACATAGGTAAAAGATGAAGAATGATATGACCAAAGATTGATGTCTTCTTCAAAATATAGGAGTGTCGAAGTAATAAATAACTCGGCAAGACTAGAGTCAACCACATGGAGGTCAACTATATAAATTAGAAATAATAATAATAATGGTGGTGGTGGTGATGATGATGAGTTAAATAGGACTTTGAAATGTAAGATTAATGTGAGAATTAAACAATGATAAAAACAAGTGTCAAGGTTAGAGGATCCACTAATGGTATTAAAAATAAATGTAATATAAACTTTTTTTTATTTCTCAACTATAACCACATATAAAGGAGGTTCCAATAAGATGATTTGTTATTAATAACTGATTATAAATTGTTAATATAATCATATTAATTATCTTACTTTAGTAAAACAGAATTCATGATGCTAACTTATATTAATAACAAATCAAGTACCTTTCATAGTACATGTATAGGTTATTGAGATGACTAAAAGATTGATGTTTTCTTCCAAGTGCAGGAGTGTCAAAATAATAAATAACCCGGTAAAGGTCGAACCACAAGGAGGTTAATTGTATAAATTATAGATAACAATAACACAACAATAACAATAACAATAATAATAACAAAAATAATAACAATAATAATAATAACAATAACAACAATAATAATAGTAACAATAATAACAATATTAATAATAATAGTAGTAGTAGTAGTAATAATAACAACAATAATAATAGAAGAAGAAGAAGAAGATGGAAGATCAATGTAAGGATTGAACAATGATAACAACACATGTCAAGGTTAGAGGATTCACTAATAGTATGTCAAACAAGTATAGTATAAACTCTTATTATTTAATTGGAAACCTCACACAAAGGAGGTTCCAATCAGATTATATTACATTAGTTATCTTATTCGATTAATGCTAATACTTGTAAATCTCGTCAGGCATTCATGATTATAACTTATGTTAACAACAAATCAAGATTTTTGCAGCTGTCTTTTTTGATGAGAAATAACTCCCACGTGCTTCAAAATGACAAAGTTTAATGAGATTACTTACCTCATTGTCAGGAATGAAACTTTGAAATATTTGATCAGGACAATATTTGAATAAGTTAGGGTCATCCTAATAAAAATTCTTAACTTCGTTCAAAAACTTTCCTTTTTCTTGGGTACTCCAATCAGCTGGCAAATCTGCTAAAGCAAGAAAATCGATATTTTTATCATACCAAGGCATTGTACTAAGAGAAAGTAAGGATTCATCAGGAAAGTAATCATCAATTAATGTGATGTCAGATGTCGAATCTGTTATCACTCTTAATAAAAGATCCACATTAATATTTTTAGTGCCTTTTTCATTTGTGATTTCTTCTTGAGAATAAATCATTTGCACATCTTTAAATTCATCAAACTTAATTTTACTTAAAGTAGATTCAAGTTGATCATAAACTAATTCTTCAATATGATCTACTTCTTGTAAATCATTATTATCTCCAGGTTGCTTGCAAATGTTGAAAATATCCATCTCTAATGTCATGTTTCTAAATGATAGCTTCATCATTCCATGCCTACAATTAATCAATGCATTAAAAGTTTCAAGAAACGGATGTCCTAAAATAATAGGAAATGAATTATATGCTTCAACAAGTTGTGTGTCCAAGACAATAAAATCCACAAGATAAATGAATTTATCGACTTGTACTAACACATCTAAAATTATTCCTCTAGGCACTTTTATAGATCTATCAGCAAGTAAAAGAGTTACAGAAGTTGGTTTTAACTCACTTAGATTGAGACTCTAAAAAACTAAATATGGAAGTAAATTCACACTAGCTCCAAGATCAAGTAATGCTCTTTCAATTTTATGTTCTCCAATAATGCAAGAAATTATAGGACAACAAGGGTCTTTATATTTCAAAGCATTATTGTTCTAAAGAATGACACTTGTTTGGCTAAAAAGGCTTTCTTTTTCACATTCAATTTTCACTTCACAGGGCATAGATCTTTCAAAAATTTAGCATAGAAAGGAACCTATTTAATAGCATCCAGTAAATGTATATTGATCCTTACCTGTTTTAAAGTTTCAAAGATTTCAGAGTTGTGATTAACTTTTCTTTGTTTGTTCATTACATGAGAAAAATGGAAGTGCTAGCGGGGAATCAATCTTTTCTTTGCAATTTTTAGATTCAACCCCTTCCTTACTCTCAAAGATTGGCTCATCATCTTTCTCACAAGGTTCAAGAGTGGGTTTCTCAATAACCTTACCACTGCGAAGAGTAGTGACTGATTTGACTTGATCTATATGTTGGCTTCCAGAACTACGCACATTTGCATTGTATTGCCCCTTGAGATTTTATTGTGGTTGAGATGGAAAATTACCTTTCTCTTGAAAATTTAAAGCAGATGTCAATTTTACAAGAGTATCTTTAAAATCTGTCATGCTTTGAGCAAGTTGAGTATTAATTGTCCCTTGCTTTTCAATGAATGCATACAAAGTTTCCTCAAAATTTCTTCTAGGAGGTGGAGCATAAGGAGGCACATATCCATGAGAATTTAGGAAATTATGGTATGCTTGAAATTATGGTTGTAAAGTTTATACATTGTCACTCTTCCAACTGAAATTTGCATGATTTCTCCAACTAGTGTTGCGAGTATGGGTTATGATTGGGCCTTTGGAAACTATTTAAAGCATGAGCTTGTTTGTGAAGACATTTCTTAGAAGAAGACAAGGTTGGACAGTCATTAGTTGAGTGTTGATTTGTTTCACAGATTTAACACACAATGTTTTGAATAGATTTTAGTTGACCACTCCTTTTCAATTCTAATGCCTCGACTTTTCTAGCTAAAGATGCAAACTTGGCTTGAAGGTCATGATCTTCCCTAAGGTTGTACATACCTCCACTAGATGTATGAGGTTGAGTTTTACTCGGTGCCTCATATGTACCCGCGGTGTCCCACTTTTGAGCATTTTCAGCTAACAAGTCTAGGTACTCCATTGCTTCATCAGGGTCTTTATCTTCAAAAGTTCCATTGCACATCAATTCAACCATTTGCCTATCTCGGGGGCCTGTAAAATAGATGGCAAAAGCTTTTTATGTGAGAGTAATAAATCAATAAAGACATTATCATGAGAAACAGTTTGTAAGGCTTGTAAGGCTAATACTGATTCGTGCATGTTTTGGGGAACACATATGTGCTTCTCCATCTCTTCTATCTTGGTAAAATTGACACGACTAAAAGATTGTTGTCTTCTCCCAAGGGCAGGAGTGTCGAAGTGATAAATAACTCGGCAAGACCGGGGTCAAACCACAGAGAGGTTAATTGTACAAATTATAAACGACAATAGTAACAACAACAACAACAATAATAATAGTAATAACAACAATAACAATAATTACAATAATAATAATAGTAGTAGTAGTAGTAGTAGTAGTACTACTACTACTACTACTAATAATAATAATAATAATAGAAGACGAAGAAGAAGAAAAGGAAGAAGTTAATGAGAACTTTGAGATGGAAAGATTAACGTAAGAATTAAACAATGATAATAACAAATGTCAGGGTTAGAGGTTCCACTAATGGTATGTCAAACAAGTATAGTATAAACTCTTATTATTGAATTGGAAACCACAGACAAAGGAGGTTCCAATCAGATTATATATTGTTAACATGATTACATTAGTCATCTTATTCAATTAATGCTAATACTTGTAAATCTCGTCAAGCATTCATGATTATAACTTATGTTAATAATAAATCAAGTTCCTTTCATAGCATAGGTGTTGGTCATACCTATGAAAGTGCCAAGCATTTGTTGTACCAAGTCTTATACAACATAAATCAAGATTAGTCATTTAACAAGCAAAGTATTAAAGAGTGAACAAGATAACAAATACAAAACATGTTAGTATCATACATTAAAGTCCATATTAAGTTTACATTACACTTATTCTTACACCATTAGTGTAACCTTTTCACCTTGACATAATAAACTCAGCTAGACATAATGAAAGAAAGAAAAATAAATAAACAAAATAAGAGATTAGTCATTTAACAAGCAAAGTATTAAAGAGTGAACAAGATAACAAATATAAAACATGTTAGTATCAAACATTAAAGTCCATATTAAGTTTACATTATACTTATTCTTACACCATTAGTGTAACCTTTTCACCTTGACATAATTAACTTAGCTAGACATAATGAAAGAAAGAAAAATAGATAAACAAAATAAGAACATAAAAGTTAACTAAGTAAAGGAAAGGAAATGAAAGGCATAAACTTGATATTAATGAAAGCAAAGCATAAACATTAAAAAAAATACAAAGAGAGAAAGCAAGAGGATGATCTTGATCTGGACACCAAGATGCCTAAATGCATGGCAAATGCCTCCTTTTATAGGCCAAAATTGAGAACTATTGATTTGATGACTAATTGATGAGTGGGTGACCAACTCTTGACTTGGTGACAATCCTTATCTTCTCTTGTCTGCCCAAAACATCATTGATAACGTCAAAATTGGAGCCACTTGAAAACATAAAAGTTATAGAAAATTTTCTCAGCTTTCTTGTGTAAACAATTTAGCTCATTTTGACTTCTATAACTCCAGATATGGCCAAAATACTGAACAGTGCTCGGGCTAGAGGACAGATTCAGGCTTCTTTGTTGTTGCTACAATTTGGACTTGAAAATGACCTTTTTAGATCTTAGGCTCCATATGAATGTTGTAAGCCTATGCCTTACCTTTCTATCCATATAAAGTAGACCTAAATCTGAGATCTATAGCTCCAGATATGACCAAATTACCGAGCAGTGTTCCGATTTGGATTGCACCGACATCTCTTTTCTATGTTTGGCCATCTCTTTGTCCTTTCAATTTCAGTTCTTAAATTCATAAATCAATCCTTTCATTTATGTGATAGGCCTGCATTTAAAATGAACTAAGTTCTTCAAGTCATCAATCAATCCTTTCATTTATGTGATAGGCCTGCATTAAAAATAGACATTTACCATAAATTATAGGTATCTTATATTATTAGATACATTATTATAAAACATATTTTAGTTAAGGAGTTATTGATACTTCAAGTGCAAAATGATGATATAAAACCATGATAAAAATGCACTTTTAAGTACTAATCACACCCCCCAACCAGCTTATTACTAGTCCCTAGTAATCAAAGCGTTAAAACAATTTGCAAATTTCACAAAGCAAGGTATTCATCATTTAACTTCCATTAATCTATCGAGATAAACAAACTCTCGTTAAACTTATATACTTACTTAATACCTCTTAACAAGATATTCATAAACCTTTCTTTTGTGCTCAATGTATCAACACATAATTATGGGGCTTTTCTTGGAAGAAAACAAAATTTTTGTTCTAATGTTTAAGGTTAACTTCCTTGGGTTGCGATTATTATTTTTGTCTTTTTTTTTCTTTCTTTTTTTTTAAAAAAAAAAATCTATATACATATAATTTAAAAATATCATGCATCTTTAACCCATGTAACGAGCTTTCAGCTAATGACTCCCAAACCAGTTGGTCTTAGGGCATTAGGTGTTAAGACACCCCTACAAGCTTAGTAACTTGGGTCGCAGATACTGGTATGTAGATAGTGCAATGTTTGATTCCCTTAAGCTTTTCTCCTCAATCTATGTAACAAGCGTTAGGCCAATAGCTCCCAAGTCAGTTGACTTTAGGGTATTAGGTGTTAAAACACCCCTTCGGGCTTAATTGCTTAGGTTAGGGAGGCTACGAAACCAAACTTATCTACATTTTTATTATCATCATTTTTTTTCTTTTTTTTCTTTTTTTTTTCTTCTTTTTTTTCATGTTTTTGTTTTTTAATTATATACAATCCCTTTCCCTTAGTTGTTACCTTTAACAAAAGAACATAAATAATGTAATAATCCAATATGCAACCCACAATCATATGTTGAAGTGTGTGTGTGTAAATTAAGGTTTAAGAATACATGTTAAATAAGTATATGAGCAGAATTAAGTGATAACAATGTGAGAGTTTGTAAATTTGAATATTTCAAGAAGTATTATGATAGACCTTGTTAAGAAGGATTACTAAGATGCGTCTCAAGAGTCATAAAAGTTCTCCTTACTCTAGCATCATAGTAACAATAATTTTGCACATGCTTTATGAAATAGAAAACATAGTTTTTTTTTTTTTAACTACTACCCTCTCCCCCCAACTAAAACAAGACATTGTCCTCAATGTTTAAAGGTAGAAAGATAGAGTATAGAAGATATCACCTGAAATAACGAACATTGACAAACCTGAAACACACTGAAACAAATGTAAGTAACAACAAAACACAATAATAAAACCAAAAGACACAAAGATTCACAAATGAAGGCTCAGATTCAATCTAAGCTTTTTACGACTTTCCTTAGTTGATCAATTTATGCGACTCATGGAAAGATCAATTACAGGAATGAAAGATTGTAGTTGGTTAATCAATTGTTCAGCAGTACCAGCAGAGATTATGATTTGTCGTGTAGAAGATGTTAGAAATTCCTGTTCGACAGCATGATCAAGAAAAGACAACAACTTATCATAATAACCATTAACATTTAACAAACCTATGGGTTTATGGTGAATGTGTAGTTGGGCCAGGAGGAAATATGAAAGATCTCTTCCAATGTGCCTAGACCACCTGGTAAACCAATGAAGACATCAGCATGGTTAAACATTGCATTCATTCGAGCTGACATTGTGGAGATCTGAAGTTTGTCTCCAATTGTTTTTCCAATGATGTCCCCTTTTGCTAAAGCTTCGGGGACAACCCCCAAAACTTGACTACCTCCTAAAAATGCAGCTATTGATACACCTCCCATTAACCCAAGACTACCTCCCCCATACACTAAATGAATCTTTCTCTCAGCTAGCACTTGACCAAGATGATTTGCTGATTCGCTGATTCGCTGATTCTAGAAACTCCTTTTCTTTCCCAGGACTAGATCCACCAAAAACACAAATATTTCTTATATGATGACCTAAGGAACTTGCCATTTCTACACACTTTTGTATTTTTTGAATATATGGGTTGAGTAGAAATGAAAGGAAGGAAGAGAATTTTATAGATGAGAAATTAGAAAAGTAATCATACCACCTATATGTAGGTCAACTAGAGTCTCACACACACTCTCTATCTCTTTATTTATTTATTTATTTACTTTTGAAAAAGCATATGTATGTA
>NW_011500685.1:22961-32977 GCF_000495115.2 Populus euphratica | reverse complement strand
TTTTTTTTTTTTTTTTTTTTTTTTTCTTCTTTTTTTTTTTAACTCTATATACATATACTTTAAAAACATCATGCATCTTTAACCCATGTAACGGGCTTTTAACTAATGACTCCCAAACCAGTTGGTCTTAGGGTATTAGGTGTTAAGACACCCCTACGAGCTTAGTAACTCGGGTCGCAGATACTGATATGTAGATAGTGCAATGTTTGATTCCCTTAAGCTTTTCTCCTCAACCAATGTAACAAGCGTTGGGCCAATAGCTCCCAAGTCAATTGACTTTAGGGTATTAGGTGTTAAAACACCCCTTCAGGCTTAATTGCTTAGGTTTCTTTGTAAAAGTGCTTTTACCTGTTCCAGGCATGTGTGAAATGAAGAAGTTAGAGGACTTACCTGATAATCGAACCTTTGCTTCAATCAACCAGCAAATATCTTCAGGAATTTGATTAGTACTTAAAAGTGCATTTTTATCAAGGTTTTATATCATCATTTTGCACTTGAAGTATCAATAACTCCTTAACTAAAGCATGTTTTATAATAATATATCTAATAATATAAGATACCTTTAATTTCTGGTAAATGTTCATTTTAAATGCAGGCCTATCACATAAATAAAAGGATTGATTGATGAATTTAAGAACTAAAATTGAAAGGATAAAGAGATGGCCAAACTTAGAAAAGAGATGTATCGTATAACCGACACTTGAGCTATGAAAGGAACTTGATTTGTTGTTAACATAAGTTATAATCATGAATGCTTGATGAGATTTACAAGTATTAGCATTAATCGAATAAGATGACTAATATAATCATGTTAACAATCTATAATCAGATTGGAACCTCCTTTATGTGTGGTTTCCAATTGAATAATAAGAGTTTATACTATACTTGTTTGACATACCATTAGTGGAACCTCTAACCTTGACGTTTGTCATTATCATTGTTTAATCCTTACATTAATATTCCATCTCCAAGTTCTCATCATCTTCTTCTTCTTCTCTTTCTTGATTATTATTATTAATATTAATATTATTATTACTACTACTATTATTAGTATTATTGTTGTTGTTGTTGTTGTTGTTGTTATTACTATTATTATTGTTATTGTTGTTGTTGTTGTATTATTGTTATTTATAATTTGTACAATTAACCTCCCTATGGTTCGACCCCGGTCTTGCCGGGTTATTTATTACTTCAACACTCCTGCACTTGGGAGAAGACATCAATCTTCTGGTCGTGTCAGAATTCCATGATTCATTAACAATCTCAATCTTGCACATCTAGCACGGTAAATTTTTGTAATCGCATTCTGAGACAAAGCGGGAAAATACTTTTTCAATTTTTCAAGATTAGTGTCCATTTTCAAGAGAGATTTAAAGAATTGCACAAATATATACACAAATATCAGTTATTGTGGGAAACTAAAAGAATCAACTTAAGTCACGGAGTACCGTTATCCGCCATTTGACCGGGGTGAGAGAAACTAGCAAAAATCACTAAAAAAGAAACAAAAAAAATAAAAATAAATCTTTATATACAGGATCACCCAATTCAATAGAGTCATGATTAACTGAAAAATTGTCAAAGTAAACTTTCAGACGATGTCCATTGACCTTAAAAACGTTGTCATTCTTTGGATTCTCGATGTCATAGGCCCCATATGGATACACATGTTTCACAATAAAAGGACCGCTCCATCTTGATCTTAATTTTCCAGGAAATAAATGCAGTCAAGAATTATAAAGCAAGACTTTTTGACCAACATTGAATGTTTTTCTCAGTATTTTCTTGTCATTATCATTGTTTCGACTTGGAATTGCCTCTATCCATTTTGAAACATAATCTACTGCGACTAATATGTATAAGAAACCAATTAATGGAGGGAATGGACCCATGAAATCTATACCTCAGTAGTCAAAGATCTCAATGACAATAATAGGATTTAAAGGCATCATGTGACGTTTTGAAATAGATCCCAACTTTTGACAATTTTCACAAGACTTGCAGAATGCATGTGAGTCTTTGAACATGGTGGGCCAATAAAATCCATTTTGTAAGATTTTTGCAGTTGTCTTTCTTGACGAGAAATGGCCCCCACATGCCTTAGAATGACAAAATTTAATGACACTACTTACCTTATTGTCAGGAATGCATCTTCAAAATATTTGATCAGGACAATATTTTAATAAATAAGGATCATCCCAATAAAAGTTCTTCACTTCCTTCAAGAACTTTCTTTTATCTTGGGTACTCCAATGAGCTGGCAATTGTCCTGAAACAAGAAAATTGACAATATTAGCAAACCAAGGCATTGTAGAGATAGAAAGTAAAGATTCATCGGGAAAGTAGTCATCGATTGGTGTGATGTCAGTTTTCAAATCTGTTGTCAATCTTGACAAGTGATCTGCGACAACATTTTCGCTGCCTTTCTTATCTTTGATTGTGATATCAAATTCTTGAAGTAATAAAATCAACCACACCAATCTAGCCTTAGAATCTTTCTTAGAAAGAAGATATTTCAATGCTGCATGATCACTAAAAACAACAACAGGTGAGCCAACAAGATAAGACCTGAATTTTTCACATGCAAATACTACTGCAAGTAATTCTTTTTCAGTGGTGGTATAATTCATTTGAGCACTATTTAAAGTTTTACTTGCATAGTAAATTACATAAGATTTCTTATCTTTTCTTTGTCCCAAAACAACACCTACGACATAATCACTAGCATCACACATTATTTCAAAAGGTAATGACCAATCGGGAGCTTGAATGATAGGAGCACAAGTATGCAAGTTTTAAGTTTAACAAAGGCTTCTTCACAATGTTCAGTCCATTCAAAAATAGTATCCTTTGTTAGAAGGTTACTTAAAGGCTTAGATATTATACTAAAATCTTTGATGAACCTTCTATAAAAACCAGCATGTCCTAGGAATGATCTAACATCTTTAAGAGATTTTGGTGTTGGCAAGTTTGCAATTAACTTGATTTTAGATATGTCAACCTCAATTCCTTTTGATGAAACAATGTGACCAAGTACAATGCCGTTTGTTACCATAAAATGACATTTTTCCGAATTTAGCACAAGATTCTTCTCTTCATACCTGGTCAAAACCTTTTCTAAGTTAGTCAAACAATTACCAAATGAATCGCCAAAAACAGAAAAATCATCCATGAAAATCTCAAGAAAATGTTCAACCATATCACTAAATATACTAAGCATGCATCTTTGAAATGTGGCTGGTGCATTACATAATCCAAAAGGCATCCTTCGATATGCAAAAGTACCAAATGGACATGTGAAAGTAGTCTACTTGATCTTCCAATGCAATTTTAATTTGGTTGTAACCCAAATAGCCATCTAGGAAACAATAAAATTCATGACCTGCAACTCTTTCTAGGATTTGATCCATGAAAGGTAAAGGAAAATGATTTTTTCTAGTCATTGAATTAAGTTTCCTATAGTCAATGCACATGCGCCAACTAGTAACAGTTCTAGTGGGAATTAACTCGTTCTCATTTGTTATCACAGTGACTCTAGACTTCTTGGGTACAACTTGGGTAGGACTTACCCATTTGCTGTCAGAAATAGGATATATGATTTCATTATCTAGAAGCTTAATAACTTCATTTTTCACTACTTCTTTTATATTAGGATTTAGCCTTCGTTGCATTTCTCTAGAGGGTTTAGCATTTTCCTCTAAATAAATTTTGTGTGTAGAAATCAAAGGACTAATTCCTTTTATATCAGCTATGGTCCATCCTAATGCATTTTTGTGCATTTTCAGAGTTTGTAATAACTTACATTCTTGATGTGCATTAAGTTTGGAAGAGATTATTACCGGAAAAATTTCATTTTCTCCTAAAAATGAGTATTTGAGATTGGATGGCAACGACTTCAAATCAGGTTTTGGTGGTTGAACACTTGAAGGTATGGACTTAATTGATCGTGGTGGCAATTCCTCAATTTGTGGCCTCCAATTACTTGTCTTTGATTTTTTCTGAAAATAAATCATTTGCAAATCATCAGATTCATCAATCTCAATTTCACTAGAAGTGGTTGGAAATTGATCATGAATTAATTTTTCAGTAAAGTCCACTTCTTGTAAATCATTGTCATCTCTAGGTTGCTTGCAAATGTTGAAAATATTCATCTCCAATGTCATGTTTCCAAATGATAGCTTCATCAGTCCATTCCTACAATTAATTAATGCATTAGAAGTTGCAAGAAATGGACGTCCTAAAATAACAGGAAATGAATTACATACTTCAACAGGTTGTGTGTCCAAGACAATAAAATCCACAAGATAAATGAATTTATCGACTTGTACTAACACATCTTCAATTATTCCTCTAGGCACTTTTATAGATCTATCGGCAAGTAAAAGAGTTATAGAAGTTGGTTTTGACTCACCTAGATTGAGACTCTGAAAAACTGAATATGGAAGTAAATTCACACTAGCACCGAGATCAAGTAAAGCTCTTTCAATTTTATGGTCTCCAATAAAGCAAGAAATTGTAAGACAACCAGGGTCTTTATATTTCAAAGCATTATTGTTCTCAAGAATAGCACTTACTTGTTCGGCTAGAAAGGCTTTCTTTTTCACATTCAGTTTCCTCTTCACAGTGCATAGATCTTTCAAAAATTTAGCATAGGAAAGAACCTGTTTAATAGTATCCAGCAAAGGTATATTGATTCTTACCTGTTTGAAAGTTTCAAAAATTTCAGAGTTGTGATTTACTTTTCTTTGTTTGGTCATGACTTGAGGAAATGAAAATGTTGGCGGTGAATCAGTCGTTTCTTTGCAACTTTCAGATTCATCCCCTTCCTTACCCTCAGAGATTGACTCATCATCTTTCTCATAAGGTTCAAGAGAGGGTTTTTCAATAACCTTACCGCTGCGCAGACTAGTGACTGATTTGACTTGATCCATGTGTTGGCTTCCGGAACTACTTGCATTTGCATTGTATTGCCCTTTGGGATTTTGTTGTGTTTGAGATGGAAACTTACCTTTCTCTTGGAAACTAAGAGCAGATGTTAATTTAGCAAGAGTATCTTTAAAATCTGTCATGTTTTGAGCAAGTTGAGTATTGATTGTCTCTTGCTTTTCAATGAATGCATGCAATGTTTCCTCAAGATTTCTTCTAGGAGGTGAAGCATAAGGAGGTGCATACCCATGAGAATTTTGGAAATTGTGGTGTGCTTGAAATGGTGGTTGTGAAGTTTGTGCATTGTTGTTCTCACTCTTCCAACTAAAATTTGGGTGATTTCTCCAACCAGGGTTGTATGTTTGTGAGTATGGGTTGTGGTTGGCCCTTTGGAAACTATTTAAAGCATGGGCTTGTTCATGGAGACATTCCTTAAAAGAAGGCAAGGTTGGACAATCATTGGTTGAGTGTTCATTTGTTTCACAGATTTGACACACAATGTTTTCAACAGATTTTAATTGACCACTCTTTTTCAATTCTAGTGCCTCGACTTTTCTAGCTAAAGATGCAAACTTAGCTTTAGGTCATGATCTTCCCTAAGTTTATACATACCTCCACTAGATGTATGAGGTTGAGTTTTACTCAGTGCCTCATATGTACCCGCGGTGTCCCAATTTTGAGCATTTTCAGCTAACAAGTCTAAGTACTCCATTGCTTGTGAGGATCTTTATCTTCAAAAGTTCCATTGCACATCAATTCAACCATTAGCCTATCTCTAGGTGTTAACCCTTCATAAAAATATGAAACCAATCTCCATGTTTCAAAACCATGATGAGGGCCAGTACTAAGCAAGTCTCGATACCTATCCCAACATTGGTAAAATGTTTCTCCTGGTTTTTGAGTGAAAGTGGTGGTTTGTCTTTGGAAAGAGTTTGTTCTATGAGATGGGAAAAACTTCTTTAAAAAGTGTTGTTGCATTTCATCCCAAGCACGAATGGATCCTAGTCTCAAATTTTGTAGCCATGTTTTAGCTTTATCTTTTAATGAAAAAGGAAAAAGCTTTAATATGATGGTGTTCATGCTACAATTTAAATTATTATATGTGTTGCAGACCTCCTCAAATTCCCTTAAATGCAAGTATGGATTTTTCAATTCTAAACCATGAAAAGAAGGTAAAAGTTGAATAATGTCTGGCATAAAATTAAAATGAGATGCATCGGGAGGAAAAACTATGCATGATAGTGCACTTGTTCTTGTGGGATTCATGTGGTCTCTAAGTGTTCTAGCAAGATTATTGTCATTATTCTCATTGTGAAGTGATTGATTATCTTCTTCGGTCATATTTTCTGAAAATGATGAGGATACCCTACAAAGTCTACCACTTGATGTACGTGACGACACTCTTATGCACAAGTAGGAATAGAATAAAAGGGAAAAAAACAACAGAAGAAGAAACAAGAGAAAAGAAACAAAGTTATATACAAGAAAAGTAAAAAGAGAAAATAAAATAAATATTATAATTTATACAAAACTTACCTCCCCGGCAACGGCGCCAAAAACTTGGCACGACTAAAAGATTGTTGTCTTCTCCCAAGTGCAGCAGTGTCGAAGTAATAAATAACTCGACAAGACCAAGGTCGAACCATAGAGAGGTTAATTGTACAAATTATAAATGACAATAGTAATAACAACAACAACAATAATTACAATAATAATAATAGTAATAGTAATAGTAGTAGTAGTAGTAGTAATAATAATAATAGAAGAAGAAGAAGAAGAAGAAAAAGAAGAAGTTAATGAGAACTTTGAGATGAAAATATTAACGTAAGGATTAAACAATGATAATAACAAATGTCAAGGTTAGAGGTTCCACTAATGGTGTGTCAAAAAAGTATAGTATAAACTCTTATTATTCAATTGGAAACCACACACAAAGAAGGTTCCAATCAGATTATTGATTGTTAACATGCTTACATTAGTCATCTTATTCGATTAATGCTAGTACTTGTAAATCTCGTCAAGCATTCATGATTATAACTTATGTTAACAACAAATCAAGTTTCTTTCATAGCTCAGGTGTCAGTTATACCATATAGTATGAACCATGAAACTGCCAAGCATTTGTTGTACCAAGTGTTATACAATATAAATCAAGATTAGTCATTTAACAAGCAAAGTATTAAAGAGTGAACAAGATAACAAATATAAAACATGTTAGTATCGAGCATTAAAGTTCATATTAAGTTTACACTATACTTATTTTTACACCATTAGTGTAACCTTTTCACCTTGATATAATAAACTTAGCTAGACATAATGAAAGAAAGAAAAATAAATAAACAAAATAAGAACATAAATAAGATAAGACTTAACAAAGCAAAGGAAAGGAATTGAAAGGCATAAACTTGATATTAAGGAAAGCAAAGCATAAACATTACAAAAAATACAAAGAGAGAAAGCAAGAGCATGATCTTTGTTGCGATGTCGTGGTCGCACAAATTAATTACCCTAGCTTAAAACACAACACACAAGATAGTATAGAGTAAGCAAGGGGTCGATCCCACAAGGAAGATTTAGTTCAGATTTTTATGCTATATGTTATGTAATTGGGGGGTTTTGACTTGTGATGATCTAAACTATGGAAGAAATTAAACTAGCAAACAAAATCAATTGAAATCGAAATTTATCAAGAAAACAAACCTTGGTTGCAAGCACATATCCACCAACGAAAATTAGAACCGATCCTTGAAACAAAACTACAATTTATATTTTGAATTTTTATCTTTTCTTAATGTTAGTTAATTAACGGATCCGTCGTATAACTAACCCTAACCAACAAACAATCACAATGTCTGCATTAATGATTTAGTTCAATGGCAGTCCTAAGAACTAGATATTTGAGTTTTCTCCCTAAGTTTAATAATGTAGTTCCACCACAATTATCAAGCTTAGTTGCTTCACAAGTTCATACATCACAACTCTAGTTTTGATATCAAACTTAGCAATAAATTGTTCACAATAATAACTTAGAGTTCCGCTCTAGCAATTATCAACAATAATCATAGAAAATATGCATAGGAAAACAATCATACTTATTCATAATATAAACTGAAAATAAAAGAAAGAATAAATCTCACGGTTCTTGAAATCCGAATGTTTGTTGTGTCCTTGCAACCAATAAAAGAGCTTAGCCTTGCATAACTATTGAACAACTACTCTTAAAGAATGAAGAGAGCATGATTTTTTTTGGGTTTGTAGAGGAGAGAATATGTGTTTCTTAACTTCTGGCTGCTGCCCCCTTCTCTCCGCTCTCTCTTTCTTTTTACATGCTAAGAAACCCTAGTTCCTAATTTACAAAGTAGTCCTCCCTTAAGTTGACAATTGACATTTAAGTACTTTAATAACTATTTTCCCTAAAAAAGAGAAATAGCCTTGCATGAAATCTTCAAGCTCTGACTTAGAGGAGTTAAATTGCTGATATAAAAACTTGGATGATGGTTTAGAAGCTTCGAAATGTAATTCAGACTCATTTCTTCACGAAACTTGATTGCTGGCAGAATTCAATTGCTGTGTTTCTTAACTTCTGGCTGTTGTCCTCTTCTCTCCGCTCTCTCTTTATTTTTTTATGCTAAGAAACCCTAGTTCCTAATTTACAAAGTAGTCCTCCCTTAAGTTGACAATTGACATTTAAGTACTTCAATAACTATTTTCCCTAAAAAAGAGAAATAGTCTTGCATGAAATCTTCAAGATCTGACTTAGAGGAGTTAAATTGCTGATATAAAAACTTGGATGATGGTTTAGAAGCTTCGAAACGTAATTCGGACTCATTTCTTCACGAAACCTGATTGTTGGCAGAATTTAGTTGTCATCTTTGAAAAATCATATCTCCCTCATCTGACATTGTTTTTGGCTAAAATTTGGAACATTTACATACATTTGAGTCCGGAATCCAACACAATTGAGTTTGCATAAATTGGACTTCTATAGCTCCAGATATTGAATTTTGAATAGACAAAGGTCAATAGTGGCAGAATGCGAGATTTGACTTTGAAGGATGTGATTTCCATGATCTTTCTCTTTTTATTTTTCTTGCATTACATTTCCAGAAAGGTATGGATGTTAGCTTTTTAGTGCCACTAGAATCACTTCATTTCGATCTCTAGAACTCAAGCTCTGCACAAAACATCGACTGAACGTCAAATCTGCCAATTATTTCCAATTTACTCCTTTTTTCATTTTTCATCCAAAAGTGCCTTCAAAACATAAAACAAAGAATATTAGGGCATTTTACATATAAAACATGGACAAAATATTAGGTAAATATGGGTGAAACTATCGAATAATATGGTTACATCAATCTTGATCTGGACACCAAGATGCCTAAATGTATGACAAATGTCTCCTTTTATAGGCCAAAATTGAGAACTATTGATTTGATGATTAATTGATGAGTGGGTGACCAACTCTTGACTTGGTGACAATCCTTATCTTCTCTTGTCTGCGCAAAACATCATTAATAACGTCAAAATTGGAGCCACTTAAAAACATGAAAATTGTAGGGAATTGTCTCATCTTTCTTGTGTAAAAAATTTAGCTCATTTTGACTTCTAGAACTCCCAATATGGCCAAAACACTGAACAGTGCTCGGGCTGGAGGACAGATTCGGGCTTCTTTGTTGTTGCTACAATTTGGACTTAAAAATGGCATTTTTAGATCTTGGGCTCCATATGAAAGTTGTAAGCCTATGTCTTACCTTTCCATCCATATAAAGTAGACCTAAATCTAAGATCTATAGCTCCAGATATGACCGAATTACCGAACAGTGTTTTAGTTTGGATTGCACCGACATCTCTTTTCTAAGTTCGGCCATCTCTTTATCCTTTCAATTTCAATTCTTAAATTCATCAATCAATCCTTTGATTTATGTGATAGGCCTGCATTTAAAATGAACATTTACCACAAATTAAAGGTATCTTATATTATTAGATATATTATTATAAAACATGCTTTAGTTAAGAAGTTATTGATACTTCAAGTGCAAAATGATGATATAAAACCATGACAAAAATGCACTTTTAAGTACTAATCA
>NW_011500685.1:0-22900 GCF_000495115.2 Populus euphratica | reverse complement strand
GAAATCATAGTCATAGCTCAAAGCTATGCTTAATTCGTCTTCACAATCAAAATCATGAACTTGCGTTACACACTTATCAATTTGGTCATAGCATGTGATAGAATGAACATTGCATCATGAAAATTGAATTCAATTTTTTCATCTCCTACCTCCATAGACAAGGTATCCTTACCACAATCAATCTTTGTGTTAGTAGTGTTCAAGAATGGTCTCCCAAACAATATAGGAGTGTTGGTTGATGAATCACAAGAATCATGTTCCATATCAAGAATATAAAAGTCACATGGAATAACCAAAGTATCAATCTTGACTAGGACATCCTTTATCACACCAAGTAGGTAAACAAAACTACGATCCGCAAGTTGTATTACAATGCTAGTTTTATGCGAAGGCTCAAGACTAAAAGAATCATAAACATGTTTGGCCATAACACTAATGGATGCACCTAAATCACACAAGGCCCTTTTGAAACTAGCATTACCAATAACACATGGGATAGTAAACGCACCTGGGTCCTTTTGCTTCAAAGGCATATCCTTTTGAACAACAGCAGACACAACTTCACCCATACTTACCATTTTATGACCTTTCAATTTGAAAGCTCTCTTGGTAGTACACAACTCCAAAAATTTGGCATACACAACTACAATTTATATTTCTGAATTTTTATCTTTTCTTAATGTTGGTTAATTAACGGATTCTCCGTATAACTAACCCTAACTAACAAACAATCACAATGTCCGCATTAATGATTTAGTTCAATGGCAGCCCTAAGCACTAGATATTTGAGTGTTCTCCCTAAGTTTAATAATGTAGTTCCACCACAATTATCAAGCTTAGTTGCTTCACAAGTTCATACATCACAACTTTGGTTTTGATATCAAACTTAGCAATAAATTGTTCACAATAATAACTTAGAGTTTCGCTCTAGCAATTATCAACAACAATCATAGAAAATATGCATAGGAAAACAATCGTACTCATTCATAATATAAACTGAAACTAAAAGGAAGAATAAATCTCACGGTTCTTGAAATCCGAATGTTTGTTGTGTCCTTGCAACCAATAAAAGAGCTTAGCCTTGCATACCTATTGAACAACTACTCTTAAAGAATGAAGAGAGCATGATTTTTTTAGGGTTTGTAGAGGAGAGAATTTTTGTTTCTTAACTTCTGGTTGTTGTTCCCCTTCTCTCCCCTCTCTCTTTCTTTTTATATGCTAAGAAACCCTAATTCCTAATTTACAAAGTAGTCCTCCCTTAAGTTGACAATTGACATTTAAGTACTTCAATAACTATTTTCCCTAAAAAAGAGAAATAGCCTTGCATGAAATCTTCAAGCTCTGACTTAGAGGAGCTAAATTGCTGATATAAAAACTTGAATGATTGTTTAGAAGCTTCGAAACGTAATTCGGACTCATTTCTTCACGAAACCTGATTTCTGGCAGAATTTAATTGTCATTTTTGAAAAATCATATCTCCCTCATCTAACATCTTGTTTGGTTGAAATTTGGAGCGTTTGCATACTTTGAGTCCGGAATCCAAAACAATTGAGTTTGCATAAATTGGACTTTTATAGCTCCATATATTAAATTTTGAATAGACAAAGGTTAGTAGTGGCAGAATGCCAGATTTGACTTTAAAGGATGTGATTTCCATGATCTTTCTCTTTTTATTTTTCTTGCATTACATTTCCAGAAAGGTATGGATGTTAGCTTTTTAGTGCCACTAGAATCACTTCATTTCGATCTCTAGAACTCACACTCTGCACAACACATCGACTGAACATCAAATCTGCCAATTATCTCCAATTTACTCCTTTTTGCATTTTTTATCCAAAAGTGCCTTCAAAACATAAAACAAAGAATATCAAGGCATTTTACATATAAAACATGGACAAAACATTAGGTAAATATGGGTGAAACTATCAAATAATATGGTTACATAAAATACCCTACAAAGTTTAATATTTAATATAGGTGACCAGACTCTCATGCAAGTACAGAAGGAAAGAAGAAAAAAAGGAATAAACAAAAATTAGGAAAACAATAAAAGTGAAAAGAAAAATAAAATAAAATATATAATTTATACAGTAACTTACCTCCTCGGTAATGATACCAAAAACTTAACACGACCAAAAGATTGATGTTTTCTCCCAAGTATAGGAGGGTGGAAGTAATAAATAACCCAGCAAAACCGGAGTCGAACCACATAGAGGTCAACTATATAAATTAATAATAATAATAATAATAATAATAATAATAATAATGTTGATGATGATGGTGTAATAATAATGTGGATGATGATGGTGGTGGTGGTGGTGATGGTTGATTAGTTCTTAAAAGTGCATTTTTATCAAGATTTTATATCATCATTTTACACTTGAAATATCAATAACTCCTTAACCAAATTATATTTTATAACAACAAGTCCGATACCATAAGATACCTTTAATTTATGGTAAATGTTCATCATAAAAGCAAGTCTATCACATAAATAAAAGGATTAATTTATGAGCTGAAGTACTAAAATTGAAAGGATAAAGAGAGGATGAAGTTTAAAAAAGATATGCGAGTTTAGTCCAAACTGGAACAGTGTTCAGTAATTGGATCATAACTGGAGTTGTAGAACTTGGATTTAGGTCTCTTTATATAAATGGAAAGCTAAGACATAGGCCTAAAACTTTCATGAAAAGGCTAGACTCAATTCTTATGTTTGGAAGTCCAAATCTTAGAAACAACGTAGAAGTCCGAATCTATCTTGCAACCTAGATATTATTTAGTGTTTAGCCCATATATCGAGTTCTAGAACTTCAAATGACCTTAATTAATTTTGCCTGAAAAGCTAAGACAATTTTCTAGAACTTTATTGCGATGTCGCGGACGCACAAATTAATTATCCTAGCTTAAAACACAGCACACAAGATAATATAGAGTAAGCAAGGGATCGATCCCATAAGGAAGGTTCAAGTCAGATTTTTATGCTATATGACATGCAACTTGGGGGGATTTTGGACATTATCTAGGCTAAAGCAAAAGAAATTAGAAAACTATTACGCAAAATTAAATAAAATTAGAAAATTATCTAGAGAACAAACCTTAGTCGCAAACACACATCCACCTATAGAAATTAGAACTGATTATGGAAACGAAACATTAATTTATATTCTGAATATTTATCTCTTCTTAACATTGGTTAGTTAACAGATTCACCATATAACTAACCCTAACAATCAAACAATCACAGTGTTCGCACTAGTAATTTAATTCAATGACAACTTTAAGAACTATATAAGTTGATTAATCAAGAAAACATAACTGTCAGCAATGTATGTTTGATTTGATTGAATGTTCTTCCTTAGATTAATAATGTAGATCCACCACAAATATTAAACTTAGTTGCTTTACAAGTTCATATACCACAACTCCGGTTTTAATATCAAACTTAGCAATAGATTGTCTACAATAATAACTTAGAGTCCGCTCTAATAATTAAAATAAACAATCATAGGAAAAATAAGCATAAGAGAACAAACATATTCATCATATAAATTGAAAAGAAAGGTAAAATAAACCTCACAGTTCTTGAAATCTGAAGGTTTTCATGTCCTTGCAACCAAGAAAAAGTGTTTAGCCTTACATGTTTGTTGAATAACTAATCAAAAAGAAGGAAGAATGCATAATTTTGAATTTCTTAGAGGAGGGGGGTGTTTTTCTCCTCTTGGCTCGCTGCCCCTTTCTCTTCTCTCATTCTTTTTATATCCTATGAAACCCTAGTCTCTATTTTACAAAATAATCCTCCCTTAAGTAGACAATTTACATTTTAGTACTTCAATAACTATTTTTCTAAAATAAGAGAAATAGCCTTACATGAAATCTTCAAGCTTTGACTTGGAGAGCTAAGTTGCTAAAATAAAAACTTGAATATCAGTTTAGATGCTTTGAAACGTAATTTAGACTCATTTCTTCACAAAACCTGTTTGTTGGCAGAATTTAGTTTTCATTTTTAAAAAATCATATCTCCCTTATATTATATCATTTTTGGTTGAAAATTTAAGCGTTTATATAAATTTGAGTTAGGAATCCAAACAATTAAGTTTACATAAATTAGACTTCAGTAGCTCTAGATATTCAAGTCGGAATGGGTGAAGGTCAACATTGGCAGATTGCAAGATTTGATTTTAAAAGCTACAATTTCCATGCTCGTCCTTATTTTATTTTCTGGCCTTAGATGTCTAGAAATATATGGATGTTAGCTTTTTAATGCCACTAGAATCACTTCATTTTAACCTCTAGAGCTCACGCTCTGCACAAAATACAGACCAAAGGTCAAATTTGCTAATTACCTCAATTTTACTCCTTTTTGCATCTTTCATCCAAAAATATCTTCAAAACATACAACAAATAATATCAAGGTATTTTAAATATAAAACATTAACAAAACACTAGTTAAATATGGGTGAAACTATCAAATAATATGGTTGCATTAAACTTTCATGAGTAAGGTTGGTTGAAATTCAAATGTTATCAATGATGTTTTGTTTAGACAAGAAGACAAGGATTGTCGCCAAGTCAAGATGTGGCCACCCACTCAATAATTAGTCATCAAATCAATAGTTCCAAGGAGGTATTTGCTATGCATTTAGGCATCTTGGTTTTCAAATAAAGATCATGCTCTTGCTTTCTCTATTTGTATTTTTGTAATGCTTAAGTTTTACTTTCATTAATATCTTATTTATGTCTTTCATTTCCTTTCCTTTACTTAGTTAACTTTATTTTATTTATATTCTTATCTTATTTTTTTTTTCTTCTATTATATTTAGCTAAGTTTATTATATCAAGGTAAAAATGTTACACTAATGGTGTGAGAATAAGTATAGTGTAAACACAACATGAACCTTAATATTTGATACTAACATATTTTATATTTGTTATCTTGTTTAATTTTAATACTTTGCTTATTAAATGGTTAATATAAATTTATGTTATATAACACTTGGTACAACAAATACTTGGTACTTTCACAGCTCAACCGTATGGTATAACCGATATTTGTGCTATGAAAAGAACTTGATTTATTATTAACGTAAGTTATAATCAAGAATACCCGATAATATTTATAAGTATTAGCATTATTCGAATAAGATAACTAATGCAATCATGTTAACAACTTATAATCCAATTGGAACCTCCTTTGTGTGTGGTTTCTAACATGGTTAGAAGATTGATGTCTTCTCCCAAGTGCAAGAGTGTAGAAATAATAAATAACCCGGCAAGATTGGATTCGAACCATAGGGAGGTTAATTGTATAAATTATAGATAAAAATAATATAACAACATAAGAAGAACAACAACAGTAACAATGATAACAATAATAATAATAATAGTAGCAGTAGTAATAATAGTAATAGTAATAGGAGTAGTAGTAGTAGTAATAATAATAATAATAAAGAAGAAGAAGAAGAAGAAGTTGATGAGAACTTTGAGATGAAAAATTAATATAAGGATTAATAATGATAACAATAAATGTCAAGGTTAGAGGATCTACTAATTGTATGTCAAACAAGTATAATATAAAATCTTATTATTTAATTGGAAACCACACACAAAGGAGGTTCTAATCATACTATAAATTATTAACATGATTACATTAGTTATCTTATTCGATTAATGCTAATACTTGTAAATCTTGTCAGACATTCATGATTATAACTTATATTAACAACAAATCAAGTTCCTTTCCTAGCACAGGTGTAGGTTATACCATATGGTTGAGTTATCAAAGTGCCAAGTATTTGTTGTACTTAGTGTTATACAACATAAATCCAGATTAGTCATTTAATAAGCAAAGTATTAAAGAGTGAATAAGATAACAAATACAAAATATGTTAGTATCAAACATTAAGGTCCATGTTGAGTTTATATTATACTTCTTTTTACACCATTAATGTAACCTTTTCACCGTGACATAATAAACTTAGTTGAACATAATGAAAGAAAGAAAAACAAATAAACAAAATAAGAATATAAATAAGATAAAAGTTAACTAAGTAAAAAAAAGAAAATGAAAGGCATAAACTTGAAATTAATGAAAGCAAAACTTAAGCAATACAAAGAGAGAAAGCAAGAGCATGATCTTGATCTAGAAACCAAGATGCCTAAATGCATGGCAAATGCTTCCTTTTATGGGCCAAAATTAAAAACTATTGATTTCATGACTAATTGATGAGTGGGTGGCCAACTCTTGACTTGGTGATAATCCTTATCTTCTCTTGTCTGCCCAAAACATCACTCATAACGTCAAAATTTGAACTAGACCTCTATATGAAAGTTGTAGGAAATTGTCTCAGCTTTTAAAAAAAAAACATGAAGGTCATTTGAACTTCTAGAACTCTAGATATGGCCCAAACACTAAACAATATCTAAGCTGTAGGAGAGATTCAAAATTCTTTATTGTCATTACAATTTAGACTTGAAAACGGCCTTTTTAAAACTAGACCTCCCCATGAAAGTTGTAGGCCTATATCTTAACTTTCCATCCATATAAAGTAGATCTAAATCTGAGATTCATCTTATTCAATTAATGCTAATACTTGTAAATCTCGTCAAGCATTCATGATTATAACTTATGTTAACAATAAATCAAGTTCCTTTCATAGCTCAGGTGTCGGTTATACCATACATTATGGGCTATGAAAGTGCCAAGCATTTGTTGTACCAAGTGTTATACAACATAAATCAAGATTAGTCATTTAACAAGCAAAGTATTAAAGAGTGAACAAGATAACAAATATAAAACATGTTAGTATCAAACATTAAGGTCCATATTAAGTTTACATTATACTTATTCTTACACCATTAGTGTAACCTTTTCACCTTGACATAATTAACTTAGCTAGACATAATGAAAGAAAGCAAAATAGATAAACAAAATAAGAACATAAAAGTTAACTAAGTAAAGGAAAGGAAATGAAAGGCATAAACTTAATATTAATGAAAACAAAGCATAAAAAATACAAAGAGAGAAAGGAAGAGCATGATCTTGATCTGGAAACCAAGATGCCTAAATGCATGGCAAATGTCTCCTTTTATAGGCCAAAATTGGGAACTATTGATTTGATGACTAATTGATAAGTGGGTGGCCAACTTTTGACTTGGTGACAATCTTTATCTTCTCTTGTCTGCCCAAAACGTCATTGATAACGTCAAAATTGGAGCCAGTTGCAAACATGAAAGTTGTAGGCAATTGTCTCAGCTTTCTTGTGTAAAAACTTCAGCTCATTTGGACTTCTAGAACTCCAGATATGGCCAAAATACCGAACAGTGCTCGGGCTGGAAGACAGATTCGGGCTTCTTTGTTGTTGCTACAATTTGGACTTGATAATGGCCTTTTTAGATCTTGGGCTCCATATGAAAGTTGTAGGTCTATGTCTTACCTTTCCATCCATATAACTTGGACCTAAATCTGAGATATATAGCTCCAAATATGACCCAATTACCGAATAGTGTTCCAGTTTGGATCGCACCGACATCTCTTTTCTAAGTTTGGCCATCTTTTTGCCTTTGCAATTTAAGTTCTTAAAGTCATCAATCAATATTTTCATTTATGTGATAGGCCTGCATTTAAAATGAACATTTACCATAAATTAAAGGTATCTTATATTATTAGATATATTATTATAAAACATGCTTTAGTTAAGGAGTTATTGATACTTCAAGTGCAAAATGATGATATAAAACCATGATAAAAATGCACTTTTAAGTACTAATCAATAGGCCTGCATTTAAGATCAAAATTTACCATAAATTAAAGGTATGTTATATTATTAGATATGTTATTATAAAACATGCTTTAGTTAAGAAGTTATTGATAGTTCAAGTGCAAAATGATGATATAAATCCTTGATAAAAATGCACTTTAAAGTACTAATCAGTTTCCAATTGAGTAATATAAAGAGTTTATATGATACTTGTTTGAAATATCATTAGTGGATCCTCTAACCTTAATATTTGTTTTTATCATTATTTGATTCTCACATTGATCTTCTATCTCAAAGTTCTCATTAACTTCTTCTTTTTCTTTTTCTTTATTATTATTATTATTATTATTATTATTATTATTTATTAGTACTTAAAAGTATATTTTTATTAAGGTTTTATATCATCATTTTGTACTTGAAGTATCAATAACTCCTTAACTAAAACATGTTTTATAATAACAAGTTTGATACTGTAAGTTACCTTTAATTTATGGTAAATGTTCATCCCAAATGGAGATCTATCATATAAATAAAAGCATTGATCGATGATTTGATGTATTGAAATTGAAAGGACAAAGAGATGGCCAAACTTAGAAATGAGATGTTGGTGCTGTCGAAACTGTAACACTATTCGGTAATTGAGTCAAATCTAGAGCTATAGATCTCAGATTCTAGTCTTCTTTATATGGATGGAAAGTTAAGACATAGGACTAAAACTTGTTCACTCTTAATGCTTTGCTTGTTAAATGATTAATCTAGATTTATGTTGTATAATACTTGGTACAACAAATACTTGACACTTTCCTAGTCCAATCGTAAGGTATAACCTACACCTATGCTATGAAAGGAACTTAATTTTTTATTAACATAAGTTATAATCATGAATACTGATATGACAAAAAGATTGACGTCTTCTCCCAAGTGCAAGAGTGTCAAAGTAATAAATAGCTCGGCAAGACCGGGGTCGAACCAATGGAGGTTAATTGTATAAATTATAGATAACAATAATACAACAACAATAATAAAAATAAATAATAGTAACAATAATAACAATAATAATAATAATAGTAGCAACACCAGTAGTAGTAATAATAATTATTATAATAATAATATTAAAGAAGAAGAAGAAGTTGATGAGAACTTTGAGATGGTAGATTAATGTAAGGATTAAGCAATGATAATAACAAATGTCAAGGTTAGAGGATCCACTAATGGTATGCCAAACAAATATAGTATAAACTATTATTACTCAAATGGAAACCATACACAAAGGAGGTTCCATTCATATTATAAATTGTTAACATGATTACATTAGTGATCTTATTCGATTAATGCTAATACTTGTAAATTTTATCAGGCATTCATGATTATAACTTTATTAACAACAAATCAAGTTCCTTTCACAGCACAGGTGTAGGTTATACCATATGGTTGGGCTATGAAAGTGCCAAGTATTTATTGTACCAAATGTTATAACATAAATCTAGATTAGTCACTTAACAAGCAAAGTATTAAAAAGTGAACAAGATAACAAATACAAAACATGTTAGTATCAAACATTAAGGTCCATGTTGAGTTTATATTATAGTTATTTTTACACTATTAGTGTAACCTTTTCACCTTGGCATAATAAAATTAGATGAACATAACGAAAGAAAGAAACATAAATAAACAAAATAAAAACATAAATAAGATAAAAGTTAACTAAGTAAAGGAAAGAAAATAAAAGGCATAAACTTGATATTAATGAAAGCAAAATTTAAGCAATACAAAGAGAGAAAGCAAGAGCATGATTTTGATCTAGAAACTAAGATGTCTAAATGCATGACAAATGCCTCCTTTTATAAACCAAAATTAGGAACTATTGATTTGATGACTAATTGATGAGTGGGTAGCCACCTCTTGACTTGATAATCCTTATCTTCTCTTATCTACCTAAAACGTCATTAATGACATCCCTAGTAATCAAAGCATTAAAATAGAAAAACAATTTGCAAATTCCACAAAGTAAGGTATTCATCATTCAACTTCCATTAATCTATCCAGATAAACAAACTCTCATTAAATTTATATATTTGCTTAATACTTTTTAAACAAGATATTAATAAACCTTTCTTTTGTGCTCAATATATTAATACATAAATATAGGGCTTTACTTGAAAAAAACAAAATTTTTGTTCTAATGTTTAATGTTAACTTCCTTGGGTTGAGATTTTTTTTCCCTTCTTTTTTAAATATATATACATGTAACTTAAAACACAATGCATCTTTAACCCATGTAATGAGCTTTCAGCTAATGACTCCCAGACCAGTTGGTCTTAGGGTATTAGGTGTTGAGACACCCCTACGAGCTTAGTAACTTGGGTTGTAGATACTGATACGTAGATAATGCAATGTTTCATCCCTTAAGCTTTTCTCCTCAACCCATATAACAAACATTGGGCCAATAGCTCCCAAGTTAGTTGACTTTAGGGTATTAGGTGTTAAAACACTCATTCAGGCTTAATTGCTTCGGTTAGGAAGGCTAGGAAACCAAACTTATCTATATTTTTATTATCATCCTTTATTTTTGCTCTTTTTTTTTCAAATTATATACTATCCCTTTTCCTTATAAATAATGTAATAATCCAATGTACAACCCACAATCATATATTAAAGTGTGTGTGAAAATTAAGGTTTAAGAATACATGTTAAATGAGTATATGAGTAGAAGTAAGTGATAACAATGCGAGAGTTTGTAAACCTGAATATCTTAAGAAGTATTATGATGAACCTTGTTAAGAATGATTATTAAGATGCGTCTCAAGAGTCACTTTAACAAAAGAACTCATTCATGAAATAGAAAACACAGTTAGTTAATTTATTTTTTTTATTTTTTTATCAACTACTACCCTTTCCCCCCAACCAAAACAAGACATTGTCCTCAATGTCATAACATAGAAAGATAAAGTATAAAAGACATCTCATGAAATAACGAACACTAACAAACCTAATACACACTTAAACAAATATAAGAAACAATAAAACACAATAATAAAACCAAAAGACACAAAGTTCACAAATGAAGACTCAAATCCAATCTAAGCTTTTTACGGCTTTTCTTAGATGATCAATTTATACGAATCATGGAGGAATCAATTATAGGAATAAAAGATTGTAGTTGGTCAATCAATTGTTCAGCAGTAGCAGCAGAGATTATGATTTGTTATACCAAAGATGTTAGAAATTCTCGTTCCATAGTATGATCAAGAAACAACAACAACTTATCATAATAATCATTAACATTTAACAGACTTATGGGTTTATGGTGAATGTGTAGGTGGGCCCAAGAGAAAATATGAAAGATCTCTTCCAATGTACCTAGACCACGTGGTAAGGCACTGAAGGCATTAACATGGTTCAATGTTGCATTCATTTGAGCAGACATTGTGGAGACTTGTAGTTCCTCTCTAATTATTTTTCCAATGATGTCTCCTTGTGCTACAGCTTTGGGGACGATCCCCAAAACTTGACTACCTCATAAAAATATAGCTATTGACACACCTCCCATTAACTAAAAAATGTCTCCCCCATACACTAAATGAATCTTTCTCTCAACTAGCACCTGACCAAGATGATTTGTTGATTCTAAAAACTTCTTTTCTTTCCCAGGACTATATTTGTTAAATGTATTGGTTGAGTAGAAATGAAAGGAAGGAAGAGAGGATTTTATAGATGAAAAATTAAAAAGGCAATCATACCACCTATATGTAGGCCAGCTGGAGTCTGACTCTCTCTCTCTCTCTCTATTTATTTATTTTTGAAAAAACATGTGTATGTATAGGTAGTTATGATTATGACTCACTTCTTCCCTTAGTTTTACGTCCAAAAACGGCTTCAATGCCCTCTATGGGTCGGGGATAGGCTTTCCATCCAGTTTTGTTAAAAACTGGCAAACATGGTCTTTTTTAGTCAGATTTCCAAGACTATGCCAATGTGTTCTTTATGAAAATGGGTTTATAAGTCATGAATTGCATTATATTTATCTCCATTATGATGAGACTTAAAAGTCAATAGAAGATTATTTAAAGACTCTATGTTTTGAAATAAATCCCAACTTTTGATAATTTTCACAAGTTTTGCAGAATGCATGTGAATCCTTGAACATGGTGAGCCAATAAAATCCACATTGTAAGATTTTTACAGTTATTTTTTAACGAGAAACGATCCCCATATGCCTTAGAGTGGTAAAATTTAATGACACTACTTACCTTATTGTCGGGAATACATCTTTAAAATATTTGATCAGGATAATATTTTAATAAGTACGGGTCATCCTAATAAAAATTTTGCACATCACTCAAAAACTTTCTTTTGTCTTAAGTACTCCAATGAGCTGACAAATCTCCTGAAGCAAGAAAATTGATATTTTTATCATATCAAGGCATTGAACTAAGAGAAAGTAAGGATTTATCAGGAAAGTAATTATTGATTGGTGTATTGTCGGATGTCGAATCTATTGTTAATTTTGACAAATGATCCGCAAAAACATTTTCGGTGCCTTTTTCATCCTCAATTTTTTCCTGTTTGGTCATGGCATGAGAAAATAGAACTGTTGGTAGGGAATCAGTCTTTTCCTTGCAATGTTCAAATTCAACCTCTTCCTTACCCTCAGAGATTGACTCATCATCTTTCTTACAAGGTTTAAGAGTAGGTTTTTCAATAACCTTACCACTGCAAAGAGTGATGACTGGTTTGAATTGATCCATATGTTGGCTTTCAAAACTACTTGCATTTGCATTGTACTGCCCTTTAGGGTTTTGCTGTGGTTGAGATGGAAACTTACCTTTCTCTTGAAAACTAAGAGTAGATGTGAATTTTACAAGAATATCTTTAAAATTTGTTATGCTTTGAGCAAGTTAAGTGTTGATTGTCTCTTGCTTTTTAATGTATGCATATAAAGTTTTCTCAAAATTTCTTCGAGGAGGTGGAGCATAAGGGCATGCATATCCATGAGCATTTTGGATACTATGGTGTGCTTGAAATGGTGGTTGTGAAGTTTGTGCATTATCACTATTCCAACTGAAATTTAGGCGATTTCTCCAACCAGGGTTGTATGTTTGCAAGTATAGGCTATGATTGGGCCTTTAGAAACTATTTAAAGCATAGGCTTGTTTATAGAGACATTCATTAAAAGAAGGAAAAGCTGGACAATCATTGGTTAAGTGTTCATTTGTGATTAGTACTTAAAAGTGCATTTTTATCAAGGGTTTATATCATAATTTTGCACTTAAAGTATCAATAACTCCTTAACTAGAGCATGTTTTATAAAGACAAGTTTGATAATATAAGATACCTTTAATTTATGGTAAATGCTCATTTTAAATGTAGGCATTCTCACAATTCAAAGGATTGATTGTTGTGATTAACTATTGGAAGTGAAATGATAAAGAAAAGGCTAAACTTACAAAAGAGATGCCGATTCACTTCAAATTCGAACAATGTTCAGTCATCGGATCATATCTAGAGCTATAGATCTTTGATTTCATATTAATTTATATGGATGAAAAGATAAGAAATAGGCCTATAACTTTCATGGGTATTGAAAGACCCAAATTTTCCATTTCACATTCAAAGTTTGGGCACAAAAGAGAAGTCTGAATTTGTCTTGCAATCCAGCCCACACACTATTCAGAGTTTTACCCGTAACTAGAGTTCTACCCATAACTGGAGTTCTAGAAGTCTAAATAATCTAAAATTTGATGGGTCAAAGGAAAAAATAATTTCCAATAACTTTCATGAAGAGGACCAGCTCAAATTCGGATGGTAGAAATGAGATTTCATTTAAACAAGAGCATGAAAGCTATCCACCATGTCCACCAACATCACTACTCAGTATTTTAGATATATCTCAAGTTGTAGTGCTCCAAATGACCTAAAATTTGGTGGAGGGAAGGAAAAGACAATTTAGAACAACTTTTATGAAGAAAACTTTGCTAAATTCTGATTGCATCAATGTCAATTCAGCCAGCCAAAGTGCTTGAGTGATACTATCCACCAAGTCCACTAATCAATAGTTGGCCACTACATTAATTATCAATTACCACATGAATAATTCCAAATTTTAGCCTATAAAAGGAGGCATTTGCCATTCATTTGGGCATCTTGTTTTCTATATCAAGATCATGTTCTTGCTCTCTCTCTTTATATTTTTGTAATGCTTAAGTTTTGCTTTCATTAATCTCTTGTTCATTTTTTTCATTTCCTTTACTATACTTAGTTAACTTATATCATGTTTATGTTCTTGTATTGTTTCTTTAAGTTTTTCTTCTTCATAATGTCTAGCTAAGTTAATTATGTCAATGTGAAAAGGTTTCACTAATGGTGTTGGGATAAGTATAATATAAACTCAATATGGACTTCAATGCTTATATCCTAAACAACTTGTTATTACATGTCTTATCATTTTTATCTTATTAATTCTTAATTCCTTACTTGTTAAATGGTTAATCTAAATTTATGTTATATAACACTTGGTACATCAAATACTTAATCCTTCATGGTCTTCGGCTGACATCATTATTATGAGAGGAACTTGATTTGTTGTCAACATAAGTTAGTATCATGAATACTTGATAAAATTTATAAGTATGGTGTTATGTAACTAAGATAATTAATGTGATCATGTTAATAATTAATAAAGAGTTTATATCTTACTTATCTCTAATACTATTAGTGTATCCTCTAACCTTGACATTTGTTTTTATCATTATATAATCTTCACATTAATCTTACATCTCAAAGTTCTCTTTAGCTCATCTTCACCACCATCATCATCGTTGTAGTTGTTATTGTTGTTGTTGTTGTTGTTGTTATTATTATTATTATTATTTATAATTTATATAGTTAACTTTCCTATGGTTCGACCCCGGTCTTGCTGTGTTATTTATTACTTTGACACTCTTGCACTTAGGATAAGACATCAACTCTTTGATCGTGTCAAGTTTTTGACGTCGTTATCGAGGATTAAATTCTTGAATAAATTATAATGTTTATTTTATTTTCACTTTTTATTTTTTTATATCTAACTTTTTTTTTTTGTTTTGTTTCCTTCTTCTTTTATTTTCTTCCTCCTTTTATTTTCTTCCTACACGTGCATGAGAGTTTGGTCACGTACATTAAGTGTTAGACATGGTATGGTATCCACATCATTTTTAGAAAAAATAGCCAAAGAAGATAGACAGACCCTTCATAATGAGAATAACCAAGTTATAACACTTAGAGACCACATAAATCCCACAAGAACAAGTGCACCCTTATGCATAATTTTCCCTCTTGATGCATCTCACTTTAATTCTAAGCAAGACATCATTCAACTTTTTACCTTCTTTTCATGGTTTAGATCTAGAAAATCCATACTTGCATTTGAGAGAATTTGAAGAAGTTTGTAATACTTATAATGACTTAAATTGTAGCATGAACACCATCACATTAAAGCTTTTTCCTTTTTCATTAAAAGATAAAGTTAAAACATGGCTACAAAATCTTAGGTCAGGATCCATTCATGCTTGGGATGAAATGCAACAACAATTTTTAAAGAAGTTTTTTCCATCTTATAGAACAAATTCTTTCAAAGACAAATCACCACTGTCACTCAAAAACCAGGAGAAACATTTTACCAATGTTGGGATAGGTAACGAGACTTGCTTAATACTTGCCCTCATCATGGTTTTGAAACATGGAGATTGGTTTCACATTTTTATGAAGGGTTAACACCTAAAGATAGACAAATAGTGGAATTGATATGCAATGGAACTTTTGAAAATAAAGACCTTGATGAAGTAATGGAGCACCTAGACTTGCTAGCTGAAAATGTTTAAAATTAGGACACTACAGGTACTTATGAGGCACTAGGTAAGACTCAACCTCATACATCTAGTGGAGTTATGTACAACCTTAGAGAAGATCATGATCTTCAAGCCAAATTTGCATCTTTATCTGGAAAAGTTAAGGCACTAGAATTAAAAAACAATGATAATAACAAATGTCAAGGTTAGAGGATCCACTAATGGTATGTTAAACAAGTATAGTATAAACTCTTATTATTCAATTGGAAACCACACACAAAGGAGGTTCCAATCAGATTATAGATTGTTAACATAATTACATTAGTCATCTTATTCGATTAATGCTAATACTTGTAAATCTCGTCAAGCATTCATGAATATAACTTATGTTAACAACAATTCAAGTTCCTTTCATAGCTCAAGTGTCGGTTATACCATACAGTATAGGCTATGAAAGTGCTAAGCATTTGTTGTACCAATTGTTATACAACATAAATCAAGATTAGTCATTTAACAAGCAAAGTATTAAAAAGTGAACAAGATAACAAATACAAAACATGTTAGTATCAAACATTAAAGTCCATATTAAATTTACACTATACTTATTCTTACACCATTAGTGTAACCTTTTCACCTTGACATAATAAACTTAACTAAACATAATAAAAGAAAGAAAAATAAATAAACAAAATAAGAACATAAATAAGATAAAAGTTAACTAAGTAAATGAAAGGAAATGAAAGGCATAAACTTGATATTAATGAAAACAAAGCATAAACATTACAAAAAATACAAAGAGACAAAGCAAGAGCATGATCTTGATTTGGACACCAAGATGCCTAAATGCATGGTGACAATCCTTATCTTCTCTTGTCTATCAAAACGTAAAAATTAGAGCCACTTGAAAACATGAAAGTTGTAGATAATTGTCTCAGCTTTCTTGTGTAAAAAATTCAGGTCATTTGGACTTTTAGAACTCCAGATATGGACTAAATACTGAACAGCGCTCGGGCGGGAAGACAGATTCGGACTTTTTTGTTGTTGCTACAATTTGTACTTGAAAATGACCTTTTTAGATCTTGGACTCCATATGGAAGTTATAGGCCTATGTCTTACTTTTCGAGTCATATAAAGTAAACCCAAATCTGAGATTTATAGCTCCAGATATGACCCAATTACCTAACTGTGTTCTGGTTTGGATTGCACTGACATCTCTTTTCTAAGTGTGGCCATCTCTTTATCCTTTCAATTTCAGTTCTTAAATTTATCAATCAATCCTTTTATTTTTGTGATAGGCCTGTATTTAAGATGAACATTTACCATAAATTAAAGGTATCTTATCATTAATCAATCCTTTCATTTATGTGATAGGCTTGCATTTAAAATGAACATTTACCATAAATTAAAGGTATCTTATATTATTCAATATATTATTATAAAATATGCTTTAGTTAAGGAGTTATTGGTACTTCAAGTGCAAAATGATGATATAAAACCTTGATAAAAATACACTTTTAAGTATCAATCACACCCTGCAACTAGCTTATTACTAGTCCCTAGTAATCAAAGCGTTAAAATAGAAAAATACTTTGCAAATTCCATAAAGTCAGGTAGTCATCATTTAAGTTCCATTAATCTATCCAGATAAATAAACTCTCATTAAATTTATATACCTGCTCAATACCTCTTAACAAGATATTCATAAACCTTTCTTTTATGCTCAATGTATCAACACATAATTATGGTGCTTTTCTTGGAAAAAAGCAAAATTTTTGTTCTAATGTTTAAGGTTAACTTCCTTGGGTTGAGATTATTATTTTTGTCTTCTTCTTTTTTTCTTTTTTTTTTTTAATATATATACATATAATTTAAAACACCATACATCTTTAACCCATGGAACGAGCTTTCATCTAATGACTCCCAAACCAGTTGGTCTTAGGGCATTAGGTATTAAGACACCCCTATGAGCTTAATAACTCGGGTCGTAGATACTGATATGTAGATAGTGCAATATATGATTCCCTTAAGGTTTTCTCCTTAACCCATGTAACAAGCGTTGGGCCAATAGCTCCCAAGTGAGTTGACTTTAGAGTATTAGGTGTTAAAACACCCATTCGGGCTTAATTGCTTAGGTTAGGGAGGCTACAAAACCAAACTTATCTACATTTTTATTATTATCATTTTTTTCTTTTTTTCTTTTTTCTTTTTTCTTTTTTTTTCTTTTTTTTTAATTATATACTATCCCTTTCCCTTAGTTGTTACCTTTAACAAAAGAACATAAATAATGTAATAATCCAATATGCAACCATAATCATAGGTTAAAGTGTGTGTGTGTAAATTATGGTTTAAGAATACATGTTAAATAAGTATATGAGCAGAATTAAGTGATAACAATGCGAGAGTTTGTAAATCTGAATATTTCAAGAAGTATTATGATCTAAATCTGAGATCTGTAGCTCCAGATATGACCCAATTACCGAACAGTGTTCCGGTTTGGATTGCACCGACATCTCTTTTCTAAGTTTGGCCATCTCTTTATCCTTGCAATTTAAGTTCTTCAAGTCATCAATCAATCCTTTCATTTATGTGATAGGCCTGCATTAAAAATAGACATTTACCATAAATTATAGGTATCTTATATTATTAGATACATTATTATAAAACATATTTTAGTTAAGGAGTTATTGATACTTCAAGTGCAAAATGATGATATAAAACCATGATAAAAATGCACTTTTAAGTACTAATCACACCCCCCAACCAGCTTATTACTAGTCCCTAGTAATCAAAGCGTTAAAATAGAAAACAAATTTGCAAATTTCACAAAGCAAGGTATTCATCATTTAACTTCCATTAATCTATCCAGATAAACAAACTCTCATTAAATTTATATATCTGCTCAATACCACTTAACAAGATATTAATAAACCTTTCTTTTGTGCTCAATGTATCAACACATAATTATGGGGCTTTTCTTGGAAGAAAACAAAATTTTTGTTCTAATGTTTAAGGTTAACTTCCTTGGGTTGGGATTATTATTTTTGTCTTTTTTTTTTAATGTATATACATATAATTTAAAAATATCATGCATCTTTAACCCATGTAATGAGCTTTCAGCTAATGACTCCCAGACCAGTTGGTATTAGGGCATTAGGTGTTAAGACACCCCTACGAGCTTAGTAACTCGGGTCGCAGATACTGATATGTAGATAGTGCAATGTTTGATTCCTTTAAGCTTTTCTCCTCAACCCATGTAACAAGCGTTGGGCCAATAGCTCCCAAGTCAGTTGACTTTAGGGTATTAGGTGTTAAAACACCCCTTCGGGCTTAATTGCTTAGGTTAGGGAGGCTACGAAACCAAACTTATCTACATTTTTATTATCATCATTTTTTTTTTCTTTTTTTTTTTTTTTTTTTTTTTTTTTTTTTTTTTTTTTTTTTTTTTTTTTTTTTTTTTTCTTTTTAATTATATACAATCCCTTTCCCTTAGTTGTTACCTTTAACAAAAGAACATAAATAATGTAATAATCCAATATGCAACCCACAATCATATGTTAAAGTGTGTGTGTGTAAATTAAGGTTTAAGAATACATGTTAAATAAGTATATGAGCAGAATTAAGTGGTAACAATACGAGAGTTTGTAAACCTGAATATTTCAGGAAGTATTATAATAGACCTTGTTAAGAATGGTTACTAAGATGCGTCTCAAGAGTCACTTTAACAAAAGAACTCCTTTACTCTGCCATCCTAGTAACAACAATTATGCACATGCTTTATGAAATGAAAAACAATTTTTTTTTTTATCAACTACTACCCTCTCCCCCCAACCAAAACGAGACATTGTCCTCAATGTTCTAAGGTAGAAAGATAGAGTATAAAAGATATCACCTGAAATAACGAACACTGACAAAACCTGAAACACACTGAAACAAAAATAAGAAATAACAAAACATAATAATAAAACCAAAAGACACAAAAATTCACAAATGAAGGCTCAAATCCAATCTAAGCTTTTTACGGCTTTCCTTAGATGACCAATTTATGCGACTCATGGAAGGATCAATCACAGGAATGAAAGATTGTAGTTGGTCAATCAATTGTTCAGCAGTAGTAGCAGAGATTATGATTTGTCGTGCAGAAGATGTTAGAAATTCCTGTTCCACAGCATGATCAAGAAAAGACAACAACTTATCATAATAACCATTAACATTTAACAAACCTATGGGTTTATGGTGAATGTGCAGTTGAGCCCAAGAGGAAATATGAAAGATCTCTTCTAATGTGCCTAGACCACCTGGTAAAGCAATGAAGGCATCAGCATGGTTAAACATTGCATTCATTCGAGCTGACATTGTGGAGACCTGAAGTTCCTCTCCAATTGTTTTTCCAATGATGTCCCCTTGTGCCAAAGCTTCAGGGACGATTCCTAAAACTTGACTACCTCCTAAAAATGCAGCTATTGACACACCTCCCATTAACCCAAGACTGCCTCCCCCATACACTAAATGAATCTTTCTCTCAGCTAGCACCTGACCAAGATGATTTGCTGATTCTAAAAACTCCTTTTCTTTCCCAGGACTAGATCCACCAAAAACACAGATATTTCTTATTTGATGACTTGAGGAACTTGCCATTTCTACACACTTCTGTATTTGTTGAATGTATGGGTTGAGTAGAAATGAAAGGAAGGAAAAGAGGGTTTTATAGATGAGAAATTAGAAAGGCAATCATAACACCTATATGTAGGCCAGCTGGAGTCTCACACTCTCTCTCTCTCTTTTTATTTATTTATTTATTTACTTTTGAAAAAAGCATGTGTATGTACAGGTAGTTGTGATTGTGGCTCACATCTTCCCTTGGTTTTACGTCCAAGAACGGCTTAAACGCCCTCTATGGGTCGGGGATAGGCTTCCCATCCAGTTTTCTTAAAAACTGGCAAACAGGGTCTTTTTTAGTCAGATTCCCAAGACTAAGTCGATCATGTTCTTTATGAAATAGTGGCCATAAATCATGAATTGCACGATGCACATCTCCACTAGGATGCGTCTCAAGAGTCAATAGAAGATTATCTAAAAACTCCTTACTCAAGCCATCCTTAATGAATTGTCTTTTATCTTCACGGTTTATAGATACCATTCCTAAAGAATGACATTGTGTATTACAAGTCCATCTAGCATATCGATGATAGACTTTCAGTCGTTTTGCATGAAGTTTCTTTGCAAAAGTGCTTTTACTTATTCTAGGCATGTGTGAAATGAAGGAGTTAGAGGACTCACCTGATAATCGGACCTTTGCTTCAATCAACCAGCGAATATCTTCAGGAATTCCATGATTCATTAACAATCTCAATCTTGCACATCTAGCACGGTAAATTTTTGTAATCGCATTCTGAGGCAGAGTGGGAAAATACTTTTTCAATTTTTCAAGATTAATGACAAAGTTTAATGACACTACTTACCTCATTGCCGGGAATGACTCTTTGAAATATCTGATCAGGACAATATTTGAATAAGTTAGGGTCATCACAATAAAAGTTCTTCACTTCGTTCAAAAACTTTTCTTTGTCTTGGGTACTCCAATCAGCTGGCAAATCTCCTAAAGCAAGAAAATTGATATTTTTATCATACCAAGGCATTGGACTAAGAGAAAATAAGGATTTGTTAGGAAAGTAATCATCGATTGGTGTGGTGTCAGATGTCGAATTTGTTGTCACTATTGACAAAAGATTCGCATCAACATTTTCCGTGCGTTTTTCATCTGTGATTTCTTCCTCAGAATAAATCATTTGCAAATCTTCAGATTCCTCCAACTCATTTTTACTTAAAGTAGATTCAAGTTGATCATAAACTAATTCGTCAATATGATCTACTTCTTGTAAATCATTATCATCTCTAGGTTGCTTGAAAATGTTGAAAATATTCATCTCTAATGTCATGTTTCCAAATGATAGCTTCATCAGTTCATTCCTACAATTAATCAATGCGTTGGAAGTTGCAAGAAATGGACGTCCTAAAATAATAGGAAATGAATTACATGCTTCAACAAGTTCTGTGTCCAAGACAATAAAATGCACAAGATAAATGAATCTATCGACTTGTACTAACACATCTTCAATTATTCCTCTAGGCACTTTTACAGATCTATCGGCAAGTAAAAGACATATAGAAGTTGGTTTTAACTCACCTAGAGTGAGACTCTAAAAAATTGAATATGCAAGTAAATTCACACTAGCACCGAGATCAAGTAAGGCTCTTTCAATTTTATGCTCTCCAATAAAGCAAGAAATTGTAGGACAACCAGGGTCTTTATATTTCAAAGCATTATTGTTCTGAAGAATAGCACTTACTTGTTCGGCTAGAAAGACTTTCTTTTTCACATTCAGTTTCCTCTTCACAAGGCATAGATCTTTTAAAAATTTAGCATAGGAAGGAACCTGTTTAATAGCATCCAGCAAAGGTATATTGATTCTTACCTGTTTGAAAGTTTCAAAAATTTCAGAGTTGTGATTGACTTTCCTTTGTTTGGTCATGGCTCGAGGAAATGGAAGTGCTGGCGGAGAATCAGTCTTTTCTTCGCAATTTTCAGATTCAACCCCTTCCTTACCCTCAGAGATTGACTCATCATCTTTCTCATAAGGTTCAAGAGAGGGTTTTTCAATAACCTTACCACTACGAAGAGTAGTGACTGATTTGCCTTGATCCATGTGTTGGCTTTTGGAACTGCTTGCATTTGCATTGTATTGCCCCTTAGGATTTTGTTGTGGTTGAGATGGAAACTTGCCTTTCTCTTTGAAACTAAGAGCAGATGTTAATTTTGCAAGAGTATCTTTAAAATCTGTCATGTTTTGAGCAAGTTGAGTATTGATTATCTCTTGCTTTTCAATGAATGCATGCAATGTTTCCTCAAGATTTCTTCTAGGAAGTTTTTGAATTGTTGTTCTTACTCTTCCAACTAAAATTTGGGTGATTTCTCCAACCAGGATTGTATGTTTATGAGTATGGGTTGTGGTTGGCCCTTTGAAAACTGTTTAAAGCATAAGCTTGTTCATGAAGACATTCCTTAAAAGAAGGCAAGGTTGGATAATCATTGGTTGAGTATTCATTTGTTTCATATGTTTGACACACAATGTTTTCAACAGATTTTAAATGACCACTATTTTTCAATTCTAGTGCCTCGACTTTTCTAACTAAAGATGCAAACTTGGTTTGGAGGTCATTATCTTCCCTAAGGTTGTACATACCACCACTAGATGTATGAGGCTGAGTTTTACTCGATGCCTCATAAGTACCCGCAGTGTCCCAATTTTGAGCATTTTC